>NW_023458570.1:5397034-5403410 GCF_013731165.1 Rhagoletis pomonella | reverse complement strand
TTTTTTCGATGAAAGCAAATTGGTTTTCGTGTTTGCAGATGTTCCGCACTTAATGAAGTTGTTGCGAAATCACTTTGTCGATTACGGCTACATCTTTAATACAAATAGCGTTACAAAAAATATTATAGAGAGCTTATAACACTATGCAACTGCGGTTTAACCATAATTAAAAAGCTATCCATGGAGATGCTACAAGTTAAAGGCGCTGGTATATAACAATTATGTATGTGCTTACGATATTATATATGCATATACACTTGTGGTCAGCTGATTAAGTCAAGTGACATATGGACTAGTTTTAGATATTTTTCTTTTTTTATTTAATGTTTATATTTTTTTTTATAAAAGACTAGCACTTTACCTAACCAGCGCCACATAAACCCACATTTCAAACATCGTACAGAAACTATGAAAATTCAACAAACTAACACTTGCACTTGCAAAAAACTTAAACTTTTTATTCAGAATTTTTTGAAAAAGTTTCGGTATGCAAGCAAAATTGTCGAGCATATTTTATATGGCAGAAAATGCATAACACCGTCAGCAAATAAAGTTATTAAAAATGAAGTCGTTTTTCTAGCGTGTTGAAATTTGCACTTTAACCTACTAAAATTTAATGAGCTACAAAGCTGCATACCCAAAATTTTTACATATGTAAAGTTCATAATTACATACGTTCAACTTTTTGCTTAATATCGCGACAGAAAGTGAAGTATGCGGTTAAGCTGTTTTCCCATACAACTGCTTCTGCCCTAAAACGATATGCGCAATTAGGACTGTGTACGAATCCCAATGATTTCATACAATGCGCGGATTTATTCCAAATTATTAATAATTGGTTCGATATTTTCAATGCGGCGGTACCAGTGAAAGATACGCGTGCTCTGAGTAAAGCATATGGACTCTCACTTAGTCAGCAAAATTCTACATTGAACTATATGGACCAAATCGTGAAAAACTTGTTTCCATTCCGCAAAAATCTTCTGCCGTTCCAGCGAGGAATCCTTCAAGTTATCAAGGCACTGCCATGCTTGTTTCAATATCTTCACGAAAACTATAATATGAGCTGTATTTTAACAAGCAAACTTAACCAGGACTGCGTTAAAAACTTTTTCAGTGCGATTCGGTCAAAAGGAGGCTTCCACGACCACCCTTCTCCCCACGAATTCAAATATATATATTTCGGTCATATCTTCAAGGTAAATTTTCTTTCAATACTTGTTATAAATTTTTTCTTGTTTTGTGTATAAATTGTTATTTTAAAAATATTCGTACCAAATTTTCCAGGAAGAAACGAAAATATTTTGTGCGCAGAAGCAAATGTTGAGTCTGCAAGCGAGACACTTATTCAATTCAATGCTGAATTTCTCAGCCATAATATTTCCACGGAAATAAACGAGATTCCTTTATCCGTTGAGGAAGAGGTCGAGGTAAAATTTTGATTCCATCCTTTAATTTGTTTTATCTATATATAAATACGCCACAAGAAAATTTTGTAATCCCTTTTATGAAGGCACCGTTCGCTCGATTTCAACGAAACATACACCGATTTTAAGGACATAACTTCCTCTTATCCAGAAATGTTTACCACGGTACATAGGGGGCGTGGCATCTGACATATAGACTAAAATGTGAAAACCCTTATATCTCTAAAACTAATTATGCTGGGCAACTGAAACTTAGCACAGATGCATAGATTGTAAATACGCTACGTACGGTGAAAAGTGGTAGATTTTGGAAAAGGGGGCGTGGCACCTCCCATACAGAATGAAATTTTCCTATCGCTTTTCCCCGGAACCGCTTATGCTAACGTCCTGAAATTTGACACAGCCACATATTTCATCCGTCGCCGTACGGCGAAAAGTGGTGAATAATGGAAAAGAGGGCGTGGCACCGCCCATACAAACTGAAATTCTCATATCGGTTATCTCTGGAACCGCTTATGCTGAAGTTCTGAAATTTGACACAGAAACATATGGTGTCAATACCGTACTTTCAGCGAAAAGTGGTAGATTTTGGAAAAGGGGCTTGGCACCGCACATACAAACTGCAATTCTCATATCGATTATCTCTGGAACCGCTTATACTAACGTCCTGAAATTCGACACAGATATGCTATAAATGCCGTACTTACGGCGGAAAGTGGTAGATTTTGGAAAAAGGGGCGTGGCACCTCCCGGTTATGCTAACGCCTTAAAATTCGACCCTGCTGTTTACGCTATCAATAACGGTCTTAAGGCGAAAAGCGGTAGCATTTCGCTTATCAGTGTAACCGCTTATGCTAACGTTCTAAAGATTGACACAGCTGCATGTGTATCATTACCGAACTTATGGCGAAAAGTGGTGTGTATTCGAAAGGGGGATGAGGCACCTCGCATACAGAATGCAATTTCCATATCGCTTATATCTGGAACCACTTATGATAGATAAAGCAATGGAATTTGATACACCTACATTTATATACATTTAAAATGGTAAAAATCATTCGTTTGGGAACCATTTCCTACCAGATTTCTAAATCGCATTGAATGATTGTTATTTTGTGTAATAATTTTTGAAAGGATCAGTGCGTTTGTCTTCCGTTAGGTGGCGCAGGGATTGAGAGTAGAGATGAGCATTTGACTAAATATTAAGTCCCGATCCCGCCCATCCCGAAATTCAATTTTTAACCTCCGAACCCGCTCATCCCGACGTTTTTCAGAATTGTGCCACGGGCTCGGGGGCCACGAAATCTATCTCTATTAATTTAATTTTAAATAAAAAAAGTTTTATGAAAGATCAGGCATCCTTCAATTATTTGTTTTTGCTTTGCTGTTCGTTTTGTCTCAATAAAACATAAAAAGTGCATATTTTATAAAAATTTTTTAATGAAGATTTTCTGAATTCGCGGAAGTTGAGGTTTTATCGGAAGTATCGGGAAAAGATTTTGGTCCCGTTCCGTACGTTAAATTTTTACAGACGTTGCCGATACCGCCCATCTTGAATCAGTACCGTGGGTACCGATATTCCGTGCCCATCTCTAATTGAGAGCTATCCTTAAAATGTATGGTCAGAAATGCTTCATCTTTAGAACACATAATAGCAACACAAAATTTGGTGCAATTCGGTAGCCCAATCATGTGATGCAAAAATATTGGGCTTTAGGCCCAATCTTGACAAAAATCCGTGTAAAACCGCCGTTAGAGAAGGAAATATTTAATTTTGTTCCACACCTTCGAGGTACTTAACCTCCACCGGTTCTGATGAAAAGAATGAGGCGTTTGTGCAGATGTTGGCAATTTAGTTTTAACGTTCCAAGGGGCTCTCAGACCAATATAATCGAAAAAAGTATTTACAGTCTGGATTGGTATTTGTTTAACATAATAGTCAGTGAGGAACCGTTAGGCATCTCATCTATACATACAAATACATGCATATGCATATTTTTTGTAAATGAAAATTGAGGTTCCCGTCTCGGTATAACTTCGAAAGCTACTAAGAAATTTGGGTTTAAGTTTTCCTATAAATTCGCTATAAATTTTGGTGGTGGACTTCAAAATCGTAATTAGCATAAAGGAGTCAATATTGGTGATAAGCAAAATTTAAAAGTGTATGAAAAAATGTCGAATTTCGACAACTGGGCGATACTAGTTTGTTTAAATAGCTTGCAGAAGTAAATGAAGAGGACGAATTCCTTCAAAATATCAAGCCACTTAACGATATGGAGTTCGATGGATTAGAAAATTTTGCAGGATATATTATATCGAAAGTAAGCAAGTAATTTGTATGCAAAAAATAAAACCAACTTCAATTCTTAAATACAAATTTAAGATAATCGTGAATGTCTTCAGGACCCAATGATCGGATTTAAACCAAATTAGTATGGGAACACTGTGAGGTAACGTCTTTCCTTTAAAAAAAGAATTATAGAAATCGGTTAACGTGGTCCAAAGTTATGCGGTAACATATATAAAAAAAAAATATTCCGACGAATTCATAACCTCCTTTTTGTGAAGTCGGTTAAAATTATAGTTTTTCAATTCATTTATTGAAAAATATCTATAATTTCAGAAAACAAAGAAACTAGTTTGTTGTATTTAAAGATAAAATTAATCGTCACTAGACACGTATAAAGGCGCGAGCTCAAACGTTGACCCCGAAAAAAGGCGCATAAAAAAACTTCAGCGAAGAAAGACTCTTAACATAGTTGACGGCGAAGAAAGACGCATTAATCAAATTGACTGCGAAGAAAGACGCATTAACCTATTTCACTGCGAAGAAAGACGCGTAAACCTTTTTAACGGCGAAGAAAGAAGAGCAATAAAAAAGCGCAGCCGGAGGCGCATGGAGCAAATACTCAAACAAATTAAATAAAACAAATTAATATAAATTTCCACAAAGGATTTGATTGCATAACAGGAACTATTTTTATTTTATATGTTTCAGTAAAATACAAAATAATTGTTATTCATGAAGTTAGGATAAACTAAAAATGTCATAAATTTCAATTCATATAAACGGTATAGGAAAATAGTAAGGTACGCCCAGCGCTAATTAATTTTTAGAAAAAAAAACAGAACGCCATTAATGTTTCTGTGTTATCACTCTATAATAATAATAATAGATTGGCGCATACACATATGTTAGTGTTTGGCCGAGCTTCTAATCCGATGTTGTCACACAAAGCGGAGGGACCTACAGTTTTACGCCGACTCCGAACGGCGATTGTATTTTTTGTGAAAAGCAGTTTTTCATGGCAGAAATACAGTCGGAGGTTTGCCACTGCCTGCCGAGGGACGACCGCTGTCACTCTATAATATCTAAATAAAATTGCCTATGTTTTGTAGGTATCCAGTGCCTATCGACCATAGTCCGTAGATCCTTTTTTTTTGTTATTACTGAGATCAAGTTTCTTTTTGTAGGCAGGCTTAAGCTCGAAACCTTTCAATATCTCGGACTAATTAAAGTCTTTTTTGAAAACTTTCGCTAGCACTGCTCTGGATTGAAGGTCATCGTATTTTACCCGCAAAAGTTTTGTATCACAAGGATCATAAATTAGTTATTTTATTCTTTGAGTTTGTAACGCCTTCAAATTGAATAATCCTGCTATTGCCGAGAAGTTATATCACTTTGATTGATGTGTTTCGCTTCGTAAGGATTGATCACTTTCGCAGCTTCAATCAATTCACGTATGCCCAGGCTCGAGTAATCTATATAATTGATAAATGGAAGGTATTTAGAAAGTAAAGTATTGGCTTTCTTCTGAAAATTTAACGCATAATCTTATAACTTGAGTCTACATTAGGCTGGTCCAAAAAAACATATAATAAATTTAGGTTACCTTTAAATTATCTTTACCTTCAGCTGCAGCGATGCCATGATGTTCATCGAAAAAACTCTCATGTTCTTATTTTGACCCGCACAGTTATCACTGTATGTGATGATCTCTTTGGTATCCTTTTGATCGGCTAAGAGGGCTTTAGAATGGCAAAAATGAAGCTATTTCATTAGATCCTTTCTCTCCCACGGTCTCGTTCCATAAATAACAGAAACTTTTCTTGGTTTTAAATTCATAAATTGTGAAATTCCAAACGTTCAATTTCGACAAATAATACATCGGTCCCACCGTATCTTTAGGAGTTGTAAGGACCTTTTGCAAGTCATAATCTATTATACATGTGGTTTTGTCAAATGTAGCTTTATCATAGACCTCTTTTAGTAACTTTCGACCTGTTGGCTTATTTTTTAAGTGTAGCTCGTGCTCTTCCTTCTTTTTTTCTTTCACATCTTGAGGGTAGTTCTTAAAACTCTCGCATCTATTACACCTATTACAGTATGCAATTAATTTGTGTAATTTAAAATTTAAATTCAAATTTAACTACATTTGTTTAAGATTAACTACCTGTCTTTAATCGGAGAATAAAAACCAATATTATATTTGGAATAAAAAATATCCCTGTACAAATTCAACGAAAGATCAAGCGTTATTCCATTTTCTTGCATTATAGTTTTCAGCATTCGCGACATTTTTGATAGGTTCAAGCCATTCTCTATTAAATATTTTACTTGCGAATTCTCACGACAATAGTGCGAATGAATAACAAGGAAGCTCTCAATGTGAGCTCTAATAAGTTTTCTCATTTCTACTGGGTATTTATGAGGTATATTATGATGCTTTCCTCTCATGTCATCGGCTATTACTCCTGTTGGTCCACTTTCCTTTAGTTTTTTGTGCGCTGTTCGTAAACGCTTCTCAGAAATATCTAAACACAATAATTTTGAAGGCTAAGTTAGCGTTAAAAACGTATAAATTGTTACTGCAACTGATTGTTATTCATTACACGTAAATTGATAGTTTGTAAATTTTGTTGTACCTAATGTGTCCAAGAACATTTTT
>NW_023458570.1:5394367-5396934 GCF_013731165.1 Rhagoletis pomonella | reverse complement strand
GAGGAAAGACAGTACGCTCATGGTATTTATTGGAAAAAAGGGAACACTCGTGATCAATGGAGTTGTCTTATTAATTGGTCGAAAAACAAAGGGCAATTAGCGCAAAGTAGCGACGAAGAATCCGGCACGGAAGAAAAAACAAGTAGGCGATCGTTCAAACTCCCCACAGATAGTCATGGCAGCTTCGTAAATGTTTGCAGAAAAATGTTCTTGGATACATTAGGTACAGCAAAACTTGCAAACTATCAATTTACGTGTGTAATGAATAACAATCAGTTGCAGTAACAATTTATACGTTTTTAACGCTAACTTAGCCTTCAAAATTATTGTGTTTAGATACTTCTGAGAAGTGTTTACGAACAGCGCACAAAAAACTAAAGGAAAGTGGACCAACAGGAGTAATAGCCGATGACATGAAAGGAAAACATCATAATAGACCTCATAAAAACACCGTAGAAGTGAGAAATCTTACTAGAGCTCACATTGAGAGCTTCCCTGTTGTTGATTCGCACTGTTGTCGTGAGAATTCGCAAGTAAAATATTTAATAGAGAGTGGCTTGAACCTATCAAAAATGTCGCGAATGCTGAAAACTCTAGTGGAAGAAAATGGAGTAACCTAGCGGAGTAATCTTTCGTTGAATTTGTACAGGCATATTTTTTATTCCGAATATAATATTGGTTTTTATTCTCCGATGAAAGGCAGGTAACACTCATCATTGATCAAACCAAAAATAAATACTTAAGTGTACTGCTAGTTAATCTTAAAAAAAATGTAGTTAAATTTGAATTTAAATTTTAAATTACACAAATTAATTGCATACTGTAATATGTGTGATAGATGCGAGAGTTTTAAGAACTACCCTCAAGATGTGAAAGAATACATATTTTGATTAAAAGAAAAATACTGATAAGAATAGAATTTTTCATAAAAACAGGGTTGAAATCTTGAAATTCCTGCCCGTAGTTTGTTTGTAAGTCAAATATGAGTGGCATTGTGCTACTATGATATCACGGCCGAGTAATCATAGCCAACTTATGTACAGTAGTCGAAAAAATTATAGCCGCACCAAATTTTGACAAGTTTTAAAATATAATTTTTGTTGTTATTTAATTTCGGTTAGTTTTTTATAGTTCGTTCTTTACCAACATTCGTATAAATACAAGTTTTTTACATAGCGCCTTTGCAAGTGGACTGCTCAAATTTGGAAACATGAATTTCCACGAGTTTTGTTAAAGAACGAACTATATTTTTTTTTAAATATAACAAAAGTTCAATAACAACAAATATAATACGTTAAAACTATAATTTTTTGACCACTGTATGTATTTTTTTATATCTTTAATTGGACCTTCACATTGTACATAAAGGAAGTACATAACAAAATTAAAAAAATATGTGCCTTTTTTTGAAGTTCGTTTTACCTTTTTCAAGTTTAAGTGCCTTAAAAACCTACATTTCTACATTTCGAGCCCCTAAATACGGCCTTGCCACCTTTATCATTGCATCATGATGAAATAGGTTAATGTGTCTTTCTTCGCCGTCAATTTAATTAATGCGTCTTTCTTCGCCGTCGAACATGATTCAATAACACAAGGTTATGTAATTTGTGACAGCTAAAATTTGACACTCCTTTATCTTGATTTGTATTTTGGAAGTAGGAAAAAGGGGAAGAATGTGATCGCCATTTGCGAAAACGGTAGTAGAACGGTACTAAGAAAGTGAGCAAAGTATATAAATAATTAGAAATAAAATGTCTAGTATTAATTATATGTGAATTTGCAATATATTTGGTGTTTTAATGGAAATACTAAGCAATACGTAAAAATAAAGATTTTTAATTTAAGTTATTTGTCATTTCCTGGAACAAATCTAGATTACCGACCGTTCAGCTATGCAAAAACAAAATATGCAGATCAATAGAACTTTTTACGCTCATTTCAACCATGCCAAAATTATTTAGCGCAAGTAAAATATAAAGACGTCTTAGAAGGTTACAATTAAATTCTTTGATTTTTTTAAATATTAATATCTTATGAACCACATAACCGATTAAAAAACTAATAACGTATTTAATATATTTAAACCAAACCCACTAAAAAACGAACAAATGTTATTTTTTCATGAAATAACCTTTTTTGAAAAAAAACTGCATGAATAATGGTAAAGAAATTTATATTATTTGGAAAGTACAGGCTATTATGTATCTTTAATTCGATATACATATTTTATCATGATCTACTTTTGGGTTTTAATAATTCTTCTTTTTTGGCGCTGTAACCGCCTAAGCGATTTTGGCCGAGTTCAGCAAAGCACGCCAGTCGTTTCTCCTCTGTGCCAACTGACGCCAATTGGAAACGCCAAGTGAAGCCAAGTCCTTCTCCACCTGATCTTTCCATCGCAGTGGGGGCCTCCCTCTTCCTCTGCTACCACCAGCGGGTTCCGAGTTGAATACTTTCAGAGCTGAAGCGTCGGTGTCCATTCGAACGACATGACCAAGCCAGCGGAGCCGCTGTATTTTAATTCGCTGCACTATGTCCATATCGTTGTAAAGCTCATACAGCTCATC
>NW_023458570.1:5392190-5394267 GCF_013731165.1 Rhagoletis pomonella | reverse complement strand
TGCCCTTTGTTTTTCGACCAATTAATAAGACAACTCCATTGATCACGAGTGTTCCCTTTTTTCCAATAAATACCATGAGCGTACTGTCTTTCCTCCATATTCAAGCGAACTTGGCATTCTAAATGACATTTTTTACCACAACCCTCACGGACTGCCCTAGCTAAAACTAGCCTACCTTTACCAGATACACCATTGTTGCGAGCTTTTTTAGCCACAACATCAATATGAGAACAGATGACATTTGTTCGTTTCCGAACAGTAGTTTTCGATTTTTGAGTTACAGTATGTTTAACGCGTATATTTATACCCGAGCGCACTTGTGCCCAAGGGTATATTAATTTTGTTCACATAACGGTTGTTTGTAACAGCCAAAACGAATCGAGATAGATATAGACAAATGTATACATAAATGATCAGGATGAAAAAAGAAATCGATTAAGCCATGTCTGTCTGTCCGTCCGTCCGTCCGTCTGTCCGTCTGTCCGTCTGTCCGTGTACACGATAACTCGAGTAAAAATTGAGATATCTCAACGAAATATGGTATGTAGGTTTCCCTTAATCCAAGGTAGGTTGCTATTGAAAATGGGCGAAATCGGACTGTAACCACGCCCACTTCCCATATAACGGTAATTTCCAGAAATACGAAAACTGCGATATTTTAGTAACTACTGAAGATAAAGCACTCAAAATTGGTATTTACAATAATTTTTTGACAAAAAATAAGAATATTATACATTTTTGGAAAATGGGCGTAGCCACGCCCACTTATGGTTACATGTGTATATCTTGGTAACCGCTGTACCAATTTCTACCAAACTTGGCACAGTTATCGGCCTTGGTACAGCATACAAAATCGCCGAAAATTTTTAAAATCGGACGATAACCACGCCCACATCCCATATAACGGTAATTTAGAGAAATACAAAATCTTCGATAAATCAGTAAATATTGAAGCTAATTTGTTCAAAATTGATGCTTGCAACAATTCTTTACCAAGAAATACGTTTGTGATAAATTTTTGGAAAATGGGCGTGGCACCGCCCACTTATGATCACATATATGTATCTCAGTAACCGTTCTACCAATTTGTACCAAACTCGGTGTGGTTATTGTGCTTGCCACATATAAGCAAACCGTTGAAAATTATTGAAATCGGACTAAAATAACGGCCGCTTCTCATATAACGGTAAATTTCAGAACTGCTTGAAACTTCAAAATCGAAATTTAAGGACTCTAATTTACTCAAAATTGATACGCCCCGGCTTACCATGTAGCCGTAGCTTTCGGTAAGGTGAAAAACATATATTTAATACGTGCGCCGGGTATTTAATGTTCGGCTCTGCCCGAACTTAGACTTTCTTACTTGTTTTATTTAGAGGCTTACAGTTTCCGCACTTCCATTCGATTTGGCGCGAGTACGTACGACTTTTCCTTTATTCGGAATAATAACTATGCTTTCTTTTAGCTGTTTTAAGGCCTCAGTAAATGCTGTACTTTCTATATTCATGATTTCTTCAAAATGAAAAATATGTTAATATTATGAAACGCGTATTTTTTCGAGTGTTGATCTTTCCAATATAAATTGTATTCTTGTATTCCATGCTTATTCTTTTGTTATGAATACTGTGCTTCTTCCATAAAGTATGTACTTCGGTAACATAGACATGATGATGGAAAATGTAGCTTTCCGAATTTCGCCAACCGGCAATTTTTCAAAATTCGCAAGAACTCGAAAACAACAATCAACCTGAAAAAACGGATAGTATATCGGAGACCGCTGTGGTGCAGTGGTTAGCAGTGCGTGCTACCATTCCGCAGAGCGTGGGTTCAAGCCCGGTTTTCGACCAATGCCAAAAAATAAGACATAAACAAGATTCTGAAAAACAGCTTCTCATAAAAATACAATCGCCGTTCGGAGTCGGCATAAAACCGTAGCTCTTTCCCCCTTTGTGTCATAACATCAAGGCGCACGCCACAAATCGGGGGAGAAGCTCGGGCAAACACTAGCATACATATGTGTAAGCGTCAAATTATTATTATTATTATATCAGAAATCAGCGTTCTAAATATGTATACC
>NW_023458570.1:5382194-5392090 GCF_013731165.1 Rhagoletis pomonella | reverse complement strand
CGCACTTCCATTCGGAATAATAACTATGCTTTCTTTTAGCTGTTTTAAGGCCTCAGTAAATGTTGTACTTTCTATGCTCATGATTTCTTCAAAATGAAAAATATGTTAATATTATAAAACGTGTATTTTTTCGAGTGTTGTTTTTTTTTTAAAGGATCAAAAAAATTCCATGCCTATTCTTTTGTTATGAATACAGTGCTTCTTCATAAAGTATGTACTTCGGTAACATAGACATGGTGATGGAAAATGTAGCTTTCCGAATTTCGCCAACCGGAAATTTTTCCAAATTCGCAATAACTCGAAAACAACAACCAACCTGAAAAACGGATAGTATATCGGAGGCCGCTGTGGTGCAGTGGTTGGCAGTGCGTGCTACCATTCCGCAGGGCCTGGGTTCGAGCCCGGTTTAAAAAAACACCGCCTTTTAAAAAAATTCAATATGGCGTCTCAACTACTAGTCAAGCCCTTTCATTTGATATCCATATTTAGGGAAAAGAAAATATTTAATCGGCCATTTTTTGATGGCGCCCATCTTGAGTTTGGAATTTTTTCATGTGTACTGCATTCTACTAGTCAAGCCCTTCCATTTGATACTCGTATTGGGGGAGTTGTAAGAAAATACATATGTAATTCAACATTTTGTGGCGGCGGCCATCTTAGAGTTACAATAATATCTACTGAATACACACGATTGGGTTTCAGCAGAATTATTGGTATGTACCAAGTTTCAGATCAATCGGACAGGAAGAGACTAAAATTTCGAATACTTAAGTTGACCCAACACACAAGGCAAGCTAAATAAAACCGCTTAAAAACAAAATGCATTAAGTACTTATTACCAGTCGAGTTAAAAGCGGTCAGATATCTGCAGCGACGTCAACTCTCATGCGGTAAATCTTGCATATCGCGTCTTTCTTGCATTCAACTATGTTTGTACGTCTTTCTTCGCCGTCAACTATGCTTGCAGGTCTTTCTTCGCCGTTAACTAGGTTTACGCGTTTATCTTCGTCTTATTTTTGTTGCATCTTTCTTCGTCACATTTTTTTTACGCGCCCTTTTTCGCCGTCAAAACACTCGTGCGCCTTTATTCGTGTCTAGTGGCGAAATATACTCGACATAGAGCCGTGGCGGACCCCGGTAGGGGAAATTGGAGAAATTGAATTTTGAAATTATGTACTTAATTTTAAATTTTTACTTTTCTTATTATATTTTCGAATTTGTATTATTTTACACAGTTGAAAGTCACAGCAAGTTCGAACATTTTTACAGGTTCCGAAAACAACGAAAATTCCAAAATTTTGAATTTTATATTATTAAATTTCCAAGATTTCAAAAACTATCGAAATCCGGGAGATTCTAGGAATGTTGGTAAAATGAGAGTATTTTGAAATGTACAAAATTATTGAGATTTTAGAATTTTTTATATATTCCAAAATTTTGAGAATTTTATTTACCCTAAAATCCATCCTAAAATGTAAAAATGTGAAACATCACAAATTGTTAAAAAATAGTTTCTTTTTTTACTTAGAAACAATTTGTTAGAATTCCCACAATTCTCAAAATATTTGAAAGATAAAAAATTTCTAGAAATCTAGTATTCATCATTATATTTTGATTTACTAAAATTTCTCAAGTTCACAAAGTTTTGAAAGTTTAGAAAATTTTGGAATTCCACTCAAGTTATTTAAAATGGGAAATTTTAAGAAATTCAAAACTATCAAAATTCTAAAAATTTTAAATTGCGGTGATTTTTAAATTTATATACACGATAAATGTTGCGATGCAATTTGCCAACAGCAGTGTTTTCTGCATACACTTGCATCCAGAACTCTCTTTGCTCCATTCGTAGTATTTAATATTCAAAGTGCTGTCTTCACTGATGTCCAGGAGGTTTTCAAAAGCTTAATTTGTCATCTCAGTAGGCTTACTTTTCGGGTCACATGAAAACGGGTTCGTTATCCAGCTGTAGACATCTGCAGAGTCAATGTTGGGAAAATATTCGACAATGTTTTTTTCTAAACCTTCCAAGTTAACGCTGGTCACGCGCGTTAACGCTAAGAATATAATTTTTACAGCCAATTTCACGAAAGCAATTTAGGTGCAAAATGATCTTAATTTTTTAATTCTATATGGAAATTGACTGAAAATAAAAAATCATTTTCCATTTAAATTGCTGGTGAAACCGACTGTTATCAATTTTCTTAAGCTCTACCCAGAATTGCAGCGGACGACGGTAAAGCGGTCGCTGTCAAAATCAAAACTCACGAAGACATATGGAATGGCACATAATTGCGGCAGCAGCATTTTTACCGCCAACGTTTTTCGGTTTATTTAAATTCATTTCTATTTTTACCGCCCAGCGGGAGCGGCACATTGTTCATTGTAATAATTTCTATTATTTTCACAAGTTTGCAAATCCTTTTAACCATTTTTATTTCCGGCAAACATACACACACGCACGTACCAAAAAAATTAAAATATTTTAATGAAAATTTCCAAATCAAAATGACAGTTAACGGAAGCCGGCCTCAGCTGCAATTGTGTTTACTCGGACGGATATCACTGCGGTAACTGAACAGCTGTTCACCACAGTATATACAGTAATAAACCTTTTCGCTGTTTTTCACCAATTGGTCCCCGGGGTGGGTTGTGTGCAACGTTTTCGTTTTGCGCGCACGGCAACACTTACTGTGGGGAATTTCGCCTGATGATTAGAAAAAGTTCTCTCGAGGATAAAATTTATATAATTGTGTTATTTATGAACAAAATGTAGGTTAAGTATAGTATCAATGCTTAATTAGGAATAACATCAATAGTTAACTACATAATTAACGCTTGTGTTTATATAAACTGGCAACGCAATCGTATTTTTTATTAAAATACGTGAATTTTGTGTATTTATCAAAGGAAAACCCTAAATATATTTAAATCTTTATTCCAAAAAAAAACAAGGTTTGTTTAGTTATAGAGACTCCAATGCCTGCCAGCGCATTCGTCCAGACAGCTCATTAAGCATTTACAAGTTTGGGCGGAACTACTCAAAAATACTTCAGTAACATCAAAGTATAGAATATCACAAATAGAAATTTGGTTGGAGAGTGCGTTGGTCATGGCGGTTATAAGTTCAGCCAACACATTCAATGGTGCATTACCCGGAGCTGTTCCGATATGATGAGTAGATTTTAGGGAACCTCACAAGCCACTGCCTCTGGCTACAAGCTGGATATCTGAATATTGGAAAATAAATAGCAATTATCTTTTTAAGATGATGGGAAAAGTGTTTGTTTACAAAACTACCTGTGCCACTCTGCCTTAGTACGGTTGTTGTTACCTTTCATACCACAGTAATTTTGTATGCAACTCTGAATCAGAAAAATTCATGCTCCTTCTCATTATTAACCCTGATCAGATTTTACCCCCGAGGAGTACTGAAGAAGGTTTATTACTGTATATACTGTGCTGTTCACTTACCACCGACCGCTTTACCGTCGCCCGCTGTAATTCTGGGTAGAGCTTTTGCGTTAATATCGTAGTTACATAAGTTTTTCTGATTTACTTTGTTTATTTATGGGGTTTTCATGCAAATTGCTAGAAATTCTAAAATATACATGTCACCAATAAAAAAAAATCTCGACGTGCTAGAAAAACCCAAAGATGTATTTTAATTTCGCAGGCCTTTGTTATCTTCGCAGCGTCATCCAATACGGGATTTAAATCTAGTGGCGGCATCTTCCTAGTCGCAAGGAAATACCAGCGGATCATACAGTGACTTCTCGTGGCGTTTTCTGCCTCTTGCTTCATTCCAGACTTCGCTCCTTTCGTTTTTTTTTCAACCACTGCAAATATCCGCACACTTGCTCCATTTCAAACCATTTTTCTGACAAATTTGTCGATAGCTTTAAAAATTTCGTCGCTAGTGATGTAAGTCTCAAGTACTTCGCTCACGAAAAGTTCGTCTTCGATTTGCATTGCGAATGGGTACCTCACTAACACGAGAAGACTTCCTCTAAAATCGTTTTGATTCGCTCTTTCACACACTACGTTTATGCGTAGGCTTATTCACGAATTCATTTTATTAATTTGGGTTAAAATTGGCTGCATAAACACCATTTCATGAATTCAATTATACACGAATGTTAACCTTGAATTCGGTATCATTTCATGAAATCGTTCGGCAACGCCACGTTTCACAAACAGCTGTTTACTAGGGTTATGACGTTTTTAGATTAAAAAGCATGAATGGCATAACCAGGATTTAAAACACTGGTAAAGTTGTGTGGAATTGTTCAAATATAAAATAGATTCCAATAGAATAAATTTAAAATATATTAAAACCAATTTAAACATAATATGGTTCATTGCCTGGTACCTACGGCTTTTGCAAATTTAAAAGGAGGCCAAAAAAGTCACAACCATACTTTTTAGTTTCTCGCCAGTGCGGTGCCACTTTTCAAAGCACTTTATATCATGAATTCGCGAACTATGCATAAACGGAACCATTTTTGAATTCATGAAATGAAGAATTCGTAAATTCTGCCGCATAAACGTAGTAACAGTGTGATTGTGAAATTCTAAAGAATAAGTAACATACACGTACGCGAAGCTGCTGCGGTTGTTACGAGAACAGCCGAGCCAGCAAAAAATCCGAAAATTAATCCGAAAACGGGAAGAAAAGTGAATGAAACGCGGATTAGGTCTACAAAAGTACCGAAAGTGATTGTGAAAAGGGTACGTTTTCGGAAGAGCGGAATAAAGCAGTCAAGCGACTTGACAAACCAAGCGAAATATCCCTTTGCTGCAAGCCATTTGTGTTGTGTATGAGTTTTGAAGAGCCGCTGAAGATAAATTTAATGAAAATCAAAATTTTTTGATTTTCTGGCCGCCATGTTGAAGTTTGATCAAACCGCTTGCGTTTTGTATGAAAAGTTTAAAGAATTTGCCCGCACCACTAGTATACTCTAGCCACTAACGGCGCCCCAGGCATATGCTGGCGGCACCCACTCTGGGAAAGCCTGGTCAAATGTACATATGTATACCGTCACTACACGCTGGCGTTTCGACGGCGAAAAAAGACGCATAACAAAAATTTTACGAAAAAAGGCGCTTAAGAAAAACTTCGGCGAAGAAAGACGCGTAATCATAGATTTAAGTATACTTGGCCAAGGATTGTCACGTTAGCATCATTCCCAAAATCTCTTTGGGGAATTTACATACGGTTACACCCGCAAACATAATTTATCGCGAAAATAAGTTTACGCGTCCTTCTTCGCCGTCAAATACTTTAATGCGTCTTTCTTCGCCGTCAACTATGTTAAGAGTCTTTCTTCGCGGAATTCTTTTTTATTAGGTATAAAAACCAGCAAAAATAAATGTATTTAATGATCTCAAACCCCGTTTTCTTTATTAAAACAAATGGTAGGAAAGGATCCATTTTGGTAGGTTTTTAAACCAGCGCTTGGTGAGAAAGAAAGTTTTTCAGCGGTAACCCTGCGTATGACATATGTATTTACTTGTATGAAAAATTAAAATTGAAAGATTTCTATTATTTAAGACACTGTCAGCAACGCTAGCACTAAAAAGAGTGGCCTATACGCCGCTATGTCTGAATTTGGCATCCCCTCAAAACTCATACGGCTATGTAAAATGACGTTGAGCAATACCACCAGCTCCGTCAGAATTGGGAAAGACCTCTCCGAGCTGTTCGCCACCAAACGGGGTTTCAGACATGGTCACTCCCTTTCTTGTGACTTCTTTAATCTGATGTTGGAGAAGATAATAAGAGCTGCAGAACTAAACCGCTCAGGAACAATTTACTACAAGAGCGTGCAATTGCTGGCTTATTCCGATGACATCGACATAATCGGTAACAAAAACCGCGAAGTCTGTTCTGCCTTTCCCAAGTTGGATAAGGAAGCAAAGCGAATGGGTCTGGTGCTAAACGAGGACAAGACGAAGTATCTCCTGTCATCAAACCAACAGTCAGCACATTCGCGCCTTGGCACCCACGTCACTGTTGATAGTTACAATTTCGAGAAAGTAGAGAATTTCGTTTACTTGGGAACCAGCATTAATACCGATAATAAATTCAGCATAGAAATCCAACGCAGAATCACTCTTGCCAACAAGTGCTACTTTGGACTGAGTAGGCAATTCAGGAGTAAAGTCCTCTCTCGACGTACGAAAACCACGCTCTATAAGTCACTCATCATGCCCGTGCTGGTATATGGCGCAGAAGCATGGACAATGACAACATCCGACGAAGCGGCTCTTCGAGAGAAATATTTTGCGGCAGATTTACGGGCCCTAACGCGTTGGCGACGGCGAGTACCGCAGACGATGGAACGATGAGCTGTATGAGCTTTACAACGACATGGACATAATGTAGCGAATTAAAATACAGCGGCTCCGCTGGCTTGGCCATGTCGTTCGAATGGACACCGACGCTCCAGCTCTGAAAGTATTCATCTCGGAACCCTCTGGTGGTAGCAGAGGAAGAGGGAGGCCCCCACTGTGATGGAAACGCCAGGTGGAGAAGGACTTGGCTTCACTTGGCGTTTCCAATTGGCGTCAGTTGGCACAGAAGAGAAACGACTGGCGTGCTTTTGCTGCGCCAAAAAAGAAGAAGGCAGCAACGCTCTCTATCTCGCAAAAAATAATTAAATGGTTTAACCACTATTTCAAAAACAAATTTCCTAAGCTGAATTTTAGAGGCGATGAGAGAAGCAGCGCAAACTTTAGTTAGAAAAGCAAGTTCAAACTGCAACAGTGGGACAACTTTAATTTTGGGAATATTGACCAGATTTTTCGTAATTTTTCCCACTGTGTGACATTGTGTGGCATTGCCGCGGCGGCAGCAAAAGCAAAGTTGTTATTAAACTTATCTTACTTTTTAAATTAGTATATACAAATACGTATAAACATGCAGAGACCCTTTGGATTTATATAATCATTTCCGAAATTATTACTTAGACTTCAGGACATTGGCAGGAGTACTTACGGAACACTTTCTCACACCGTCTCGCCTAGAAAAGTTAGAATTAGTGCTAGAGTGAAAAGTGGACGGCATGTGACGAAGACAACGCTAAAGGCACGCTCGAACATCTTCTTTTCTATTGTCCGGCTTTTGGCAAATCGCGACTCAGCTACCTTGCTTCTGCATGATTCTTCTCACTGCGGACCAAATAATTAGCAATTTGCCAAAACTCACAAAATTTGCGTTATAGATCATGCCTTCATACCTTTGGCTTTCTAGACACCAGCAATCGGTCTACATATGTGAGATCTCATCATCAGCCAAGCTAACCTAACCTGGTGCATTTTAGCTATCAAACGGCAGCAATAAAGCACAAATCTAAAAAAGTATCACGTACATCAATAACAATAACAATCAAACTAAAGTGGTACAAATAGTAATAACAAAATTTAAAATGAGTTCGCTGCAAAAGGCACAGCGTAGAGGTTTTGCGAATACTGAGGTAATTTGACTTACTATTTATGTTCTAGAATATTTCATTGATGCCACAAGCAACAATCAGCAAACACAAGAATAACGGCGGTAACCAGAAACAAAGCAGCAAAAGAGCTTCCAGAATCATGTGTCTGCTTTGGTGGTTTATCCCGTATACTATTTTGTGGATTCCCGCGGTTAACTTTGCTATGCAAATTATGTTATATTCCTATAGCTATGTGCATTCATACATAGATATACAATTATATACACCCAGTGGAAAAATGGAATATTTGTCTGGTTAGGTAATGTAATTTTCGTCGATGATTAATTATTAGAAATGCCATGGTGTCCCTTTTTTAGAAGCAGGTAATAGGTTCATCTTCGCTGTCTCGATATCAACATCCGTTATGTTGTCGCTTTATGGTTTTTGCCCACAGGTAGGTAAAAGTCGGTGATATTTGCATAAATAGAGAAAGAGAAGGAAAGCGCCCGTGCCTCAGGATTTGAACGTGCGACCAACAGGTTGGTGGTCGAACCCGCATCCATTCGTTTTCTTTGTGGCTTCATCACTACACATTATCCCTTCGATCGCTTACGAATTCACAATTCAGTTATTTCTACAGTACTCTTCAAATCTTCGGCTACACACTGCCAGCTAGGGATGTTAATTTTTCAGTTTTTTCCGATCCCGGGATTTTCGGTATGTCACAATCCCTGGATTCCGGGACTAGTCCCAGGATTTAGATATTCATTACTTTTCAAAAACTTAATAATAATAATAATAATAATACATTGCCGCTAATACATATGTTAGTGTCTGGCCGAGCTTCTCCTCGGATATGTGGCGTGCGCCTTGATGTTGTCACACAAAGTAAAGGTACCTACATTTTACGCCGACTCCGAACGGCGATTGTATTTTTATGGGAAGTTGTTTTTCATGGCACAAATACACTCGGAGGTTTGCCATTGCCTGCCGAGGGGCGACCGCTGTTAAGAAAAAACATTTTTTCTAAATTTTTTTCCCATCTAGCTTTGACCAGGGCTTGAACCCAGGCGCTGCGGAGTGGATGCGCGCACTGCTTACCACTACACCACAGCGGCCGCCAAAAAAACAACAACTTGAATCGAAAAAATTGCTTATATATTGCTTGAGAAGCTCTCCTACAATAAAATAAGTAATAATTAAATTTGTTTGAAACCTACTTTTTTATTTAAAGTGGCGTTTTTATTTATTCTCTCTGACGTCAGGATTTATTTTAAAGGACTATGTAATTTCAAAGATATGATTGATTCCAAAAATTATTTAAAAAATTGAATGCAATGTAGAATAAAAATATGGGTAGCAAATTCAAGAGGAAATATCTTTACAACTAGAAAAAAATTAAAATTTTTTGGACAAGGACGAATATGTAATTTTTAAGGTGATAAGTTAGAAGGACAATATTCGAGGATAATTTTTTCAAAACCCAATATTGCGCAGTTTCAAGGATAAAATTTTAAAAGGACATTTTCAATACTTACCAGTATTTCAGCACCAAAAACTTGAATCTGTTTAAATTCTGCAGGATTTCCTCTTTAATTTGATACACATACTTCTTCCCTAAGCACATTTCTCTGAATTTTTTAAATAATTTTTAATTACTGACGTCAGATTGAAAAACTAAATATACAATTTGGTAGAAAAAGGTAATGCATTCCCTATTTTCCCACTGGGCAAGTAAACATGAACGCACACAAATGCATGAGAGCCACGGATGCTGACCACCAATTTTGCATATTTCATTTCCCCACATACAATTTTTTGGGCAATCGCTGAAATCAGCAACAACTATGACAATAAATGATACAACAGAAATTTTACTTTTTTCAGCGAGAAAAAAAACTGCAGCAATTCGATTGCCTAGAAAGCATTCATTGTAACGGCGCTCAAGAGCATACATATATGTATGTATGTACACATGACCAGGGTTGCCACTGACGAAAAAAAATACTTACCATCCACTTGAAAAAAATCTACCAAATCTGGAAAATATCTACCAAAAACCAAAAAAAAAAATCCAATAAAAACTATAATTTTGTTCTATTTTTATACCCGAGCGCACTTGTGCAGAAAGGTATATTAACTTTGTTCACATAACCGTTGTTTGTAACAGCCAAAGCGAGTCGAGAGAGATATATACTACGTTTATACGCATGCATAAGTCGCTTTAATTCATTTCGCCGCGATTCAAAACATATGTATAAACTGAATTTAAATTCGCTTTGAAAAAGCGAAGTGTTTCGCTCACATTCTATTTCAAATCGGTATTTTATCTCTCCAGACAGTTAGAAAGAGTGTATAAACACCGCTCTCACTCAAAGCGAATTGGAGAACAGCAGCGCTCAAATTCCAAATAATCGCATCAGTATGTTGCGTCAGTTGTGGGGGTTCTAACCCCCCCCCCCC
>NW_023458570.1:5371048-5382094 GCF_013731165.1 Rhagoletis pomonella | reverse complement strand
CCGATATGTAGAAATGTAGGTTTTTAAGGCACTTAAACTTGAACAAGTAAAACGAACTTCAAAAAAAGGCACATATTTTTTTAATTTTGTTATGTACTTCCTTTATGTACAATGTGAAGGTCCAATTAAAGATATAAAAAAATGCATACAGTGGTCAAAAAATTATAGTTTTTTAACGTATTATATTTGTTGTTATTGAACTTTTGTTATATTTTAGTTATATGTTAGTTCGTTCTTTAACAAAACCCGTGGAAATTCATGTTTCCAAATTTGAGCAGTCCACTTGCAAAGGTGCTATGTAAAAAACTTGTATTTATACGAATGTTAGTAAAAAACGAACTATAAAAAACTAACCGAAATTAAATAACAACAAAAATAATATTTTAAAACTTGTCAAAATTTGGTGCGGCTATAATTTTTTCGACTACTGTACATAAGTTGGCTATGATTACTCGGCCGTGATATCATAGTAGCACAATGCCACTCATATTTGACTTACAAACAAACTACGGGCAGGAATTTCAAGATTTCAACCCTGTTTTTATGAAAAATTTAATTTTCGTCAGTATTTTTCTTTTAATCAAAATATGTTGAAATAAAAGTGAAACTAAAAAAAAATTTGCCAGAAGCCCAGCCCCCCTCCCCCCCGAAAAAAAATCCTGGCTACGGCCCTGGACAAATGTATACATAAATGCTCAGAATGAATAGAGAAGTCGAGTATGTGAGTCCGTCCGTCTGTCCGTCCGTCCGTGTACACGATGACTCGAGCAAAAATTGAGATATCTCAACGAAATTTGGTATGTAGGTTTCCTTTTACCCAAGATAGGTTGGTATTGAAAATGGACGAAATCAGACTGTAACCACGCCCAATTCTCATATAACGGTATTTACGAAAAATGCAAAAACCACGATATTTCAGTAAATATTGGATCCAAATTATCAAATTGAAAACTAGTATGTGAAGTCGAAATTTGGTAAAAAAATAGTATTATTATAAACATTTTGGAAAATGGGCGTGACCTCGCACACTTATGATGAAATGCTGTATCTCAGTAGCCGCTTCACCAATCCTTCCCAAACTGGGTACGGGCCTTGCCTAGGGCATAGCTAAGAAACCTGTTGAAAATCTTTGAAGTCGGGAAATAACCAGGCCCACCTCCCATAGAACGGTAATTTACCGAAACACGAAAACTGCGATAAATCAGTAACTACTGAAGCTAATTGACTCAAAATCTATAATTACAATAACCACTTAGCACAAAATTATGTTATTATACATTTTTGGATAATGGGCGTGGAGCCGCTCCCTTATGGTCACAAATGTGTATCTCGGTAACTGATTCATCAATTTCTAGTAAATTCGGTGCACTTAATAACCTTAGTTTAAGGAAGAAATTCGTTGAAAATTATATAAATTGGACTAAAATTACACGCAATTCCCGTATAACGGTAAATTTCAGACATCCGAAAACTCCGATATTTCAATAACTGAGGACGCTAATTTACTCCAAGTTAATAGTTACAACTAGGGAATCCAATCCCGCGCAATTTTTGCGGTATCAGAAGTGAGGGAATATGCATGAAGATCCGCGGGATTTGCGGGACTACAGCAAAAAATTAATTAGACGAATGCGAGTTGTGAACGTGCTCGCCAAAATGTTTGTCGTGCATGGCTGTATTAAATATACTTCATTTTATAACCCAGTAGAGTTAAAAGCCTTCCGAAATGCCTTCCTGAGAGTCAAGAGGCCTTCCACTCTATACTCCTTTCCTTACTCCTTACCTTTTTGTATGGACTGTCATCAATTCAAAAGCTTCTTCTTTCGCTACCCATAGAATGCCTTCCAGAAGGGCTTTTATAGGACGTACTTCAGAAGGCCTTTTGGAGGGTTTCATTGAGTTTCGCAAAGTGTTTTGAGGTTAGAAGCAAATCCTGACGTGACGTGAAAACGGACTTCAGATTCGTGTTCAGCGACCCCAAAAACATATAAAACACCTGGTGTGGTTTTATTGACTTTTCATCGATTTTTTTTTGTGCTCCTGCGTAATTGATTAAAATTTGAAAACGTTCGCCTTGATAACTAGCTTAAACTTTGTACACTTGCCGATTTATGAACACATTATATAATTGTAGAACAGTCCGTTTCTATCGATAAATTAGTGTGCCAGTGGAAAAATTGATTTTTTTTCTTCAGATTCCTTTCAGATGATAAACTTCGAATACTCATAACTCTGGTTCTATTAGAGGCACCCATTCAGCTCTGGTGTAATTGTCAAGAGTATGTTATATAGAATATAAAACTTTAACGGCATTTTCAAATATCGAACGGTAAAAAAGTTACGCGGAAAAACAGGAAAAATTAGTTAAATTTGAATAATCCAGAATTACTGATGTTTTAGCTAGTTTCGGGATTACAGTGAGCGGGTGTTATTTCAGATCTCTTATTATGATATATTTTCTTCTGAAAAATTCCCAGCAGATATAGCGATTTTGACCATATACCTACGAAGCTATGCATAATCACCAAAATCAAAAGTTCCTGATTGTGCAATAAACTAATTTAAAAGATGAAACTTTAAATACTTTATCATTCCTTCGGAAGTAGTATCAAACAAGTCAACATAATTAAAAGTAAATACGTAGATTGTCTAAATCAAATCCTCTTTTATATATCAATTTTGAATATAACTGTTTAGAGGAGATAATGTGTTTTTTTCAGTCCCGCAAATCCCGCTGATCCGCGGAATTGATGACCTCGATTTTTATGCGGGATTGGATTCCCTAGTTACAACAGTCTCTTAAAAATAAATAAGACTGCTATAGACTTATAGAAACTGGGCGTGGCACCGCCCACTTTATGACTACAAGGTGTATCTCGGTAGATGTCTACCAAACTTGGTTCAATTATTTCATTAACTCTAATTCAGCATATTATCGAAAAAGTTTGAAATCGGGAAACCCCCGCCCCCCCTGCTTATCATGCAAATGTAGTTTAGAGAAAGTTGAAACGACGATGTTTGATACCTGCGCCTATACGGTTTCGCCCGAACTTACACTTATTTACTTGTTTAAGTTATTTCAATAACAATGAAAACTGTTTGCTAATGAAATTTGTTTTTAACTAATGATATGGTACTTGAGATCATATTAATGTCATCTTCTCGCTTTTTTTCAACCAAAAGCGAAAGTCATGAAACTAAAGGTAACAACGAAGCTTCATCATTTGAAAAAACTTCAACTGGAGTTATTACAGACAAATACATTGACTCAAACAACCGCTTGGTATTTGCCCAATATTCACAATGTTTTTCAATTAAAAATTGTTTTGCTTTTTTTGTATAAGAATATTTTATTATTAACCAAACTAATAAAAATCAAAAGGTTCAAGCTATATCAAACATTTAGAAAAATTAAAAAAAATTTCGTCTAAATTAAAAATTTTTTACATCATTTTTGGTTATGCAGTTTATCATCTATGGAATTTTAGTATAACCAACAATGTGGAGCTAAAAATTGCCGTTGATTAAAAAAACAATTGCCGCCGGTCTTTTATGTGTTTGCCCTTATAAAAACTGGTGTTAATTTTTTTTATATTTATTTTTATTTTTTGTGAATAGTCTTAGCGTGTAATTACATGCCTGTCCATATTTTCTTTCTATTTAAAGAAACACTTTAAATATTTGGGCTCCCAGTAAAATGAGTTTTGAATGGAGCACGATATGTTCGCCTTTTATCAATATACATTAGGGTGGTCCAAAAATGCTTGTGGGGGGGGGGGGGGGGGGAAAGTCGGAATTTTTATGCTCTCACCCCCCATACCGAAAAAATTTTACCCCAATTTTTTTATTTTGAAATAAATAATATTTAAAGGTCGCCCAAAGCGCCCAAAGTTTTTCATGTACTTTTTTATATGGGGAACAACAAATTTTCGTAGAAATAGTATAAAATTCTTAAAAATCAATATTTTCCTATCTCTGCTTATCTGCAGGAGATTCCCAATAATAATACCCAAATGTTTATTTAACCATTGTTTCATCGCAACTATAATTTATAGGTCCGCCAAAACCCCACAAAAACCCCGAAAACACAATGGGGGGACCAATAAAAATCGTTAGTATTAAAAAATGGTTAAATAAACAATTGCGTATTAGTATTTAAAGTCACATAAAGCAAACCCGATTTTTTCGATCGAAAAATATTTATTTTGAAGGATTCTACCATTTTTCAACGAAAAGTTGTTTATCTTCCCATATAAAAATACATGGAAAATTTTGAGCGCGTTGAGCGACCTCTAAATATTTTTTGATTTCAAAAGCAAGCAATTAAGAGGAGCATCTGAAAATTTTACTTTAACATATTACTGCATTTGAAAAAAATTATATATTCACAGCATACATAGATAGATGAGATACATATCGTCGTTTAAAGTGCAAAACCGCGTATCAACAAAATGCAAAACCGCGTATCAGCAAAATGCCAAACCGCGTATGTGAAGTTGTAGAAATTATTTTCTAAAGCGTAAAAACACTCATATTTCAAAATGGTTCTCTTTTTTATAAAGCAACCGCATTTCTGGCTAGTATATTTCAGGACGAATGGATAAGGATTGAGCCAAGAGCTTGTGTGAGCAAATTCAATTTTTGGCAGCCAAAGTCAGTTACGCGGTTTTGCAGAATGACGATACGCGGTTTTGTACTTTAAACGACGATATGTATATAAAAAAATCATATCTAAACAATCAGAGGTATGAAAGATATACCTTATATAGCACCAATCTAAGTGATTTTCGCTGCTGTGTGATCGGTATGTAAACTCGTAACACAATTTAATGGGTTTAGCTTCCTACATGTATATCGCAAAAACTGGTATCTGAGCAATCAGTGGTATAAGAGATAACGCTTATTGAGCATAGATTTTGACGATTTTCTCAGTAGACTTTGTATTATTATTTATAAAATAGCTTACGAAATTTATCGGTTTTAGCTGTCCAAATAAAGGAGTTTTACAGTGAAACCCCATATCTGAACTATCAGTTGTATGGAGGCAATAAATAGGTTATAGTGACCCGATCTTTGTTAATTTTACTGTAAACTTTCTGTTGATAATGAGTGAAAATAGTGCGAAATTTTATGTTTCCAGCTGCATATATGGAGAAGTTATAACAAAGAATCTCATATCTGAACAATCAGTTCTATTGAGGCTATAGGTTATAGAGACCCGATCTTCGCCATTTTCACTGTAATTATTTTTTTGATAACGGGTGGAAATATTGCGAAATTTCATGTTCCCAGCTGCATAGATGGACGAGTTATATATGAACAATCAGTTGTAATGGAGCTATATGTAAAAGTGACCCGCTCTTTGCCATTTTCACTGTAAGTATTCTATTATTAATGGCTGGAAGTACTGCAAAATTTAATGTTCGTAGCTGCATAAATGGAGGAGTTATATCGAAAATTCTTATTAATAAATTAACTGAACAATCAGTTGTATGCGAGATATATGTTATAGTGACCCCATCTTTGTCCTTTTCACTGTAAGTATTCTGTTAATAATGAGTGAAAACGGTGCGAATTTTGATGTTCCTAGCTGCAAAAATGAAGAAGTTATGGCAAACAATATCATATCTGAACAATCAGTTTTATGGGAGCTATAGGTTATAGTGGCCCGATCTTTGTAATTTTCACTCTAAGTTTTCTGTTAATAATGGGTGAAGTATTCCAAAATTTCATGTTCCTAGCTGCATAAATGGAGAAGTTATAACGTAAAATCTCATATCTGAACAATCAGTTGTATGGGAGCTATATGTTATAGTAGTCCGATTCTTCCGGTTCCGACAAATGATTAATACATTATAAAAATACACCTCCTACCAAATTTCATCCATTCATTTCATTTCCGGATATCTCGAAAACTGAGAGACTAGATTGCATACAAACAGACGGACATGGCTAAATCGACTCAGCTCGCCGTTCTGATCATTTAAATATACATTTTAATGGGTCTATCTCTTCTTATTCTGGTGCTTAAAAACATCGGACCAAAGTTATAATACCATTTCATGCTCATGAAAGGTATAAAAGTAGGGGTATACTTTTTTTCGATATAGAACAATCCTAGGGGGTGAGAGCATTACAATACCGACTTTACTGTTTTTGGACCACCTTAATATACATACTTATCGTCGTTTAAAGTACAAAACCGCGTATCGTCGTTATGCAAAACCTCTTAACTTACACCGGAATCAAGCCCTTATCCATTTATGCTTAAACATCGATACTTAGATGTAATAAGAAGGGATAATTAGGGATAAAAGAGAGAACGGTTTTGAAAAAGGACTAGCTATACTCTGTCCTACAAAACCTTGGCAACCTCACATACGACAAGGTGCTATGCCATGTCATTCCATCTCAAACATAAAATCTTCACGTATATGGGCAAATCTAAAAAACAGGTAATCTTTGTGTTATTTAGCTTTATTTTCATTGCTGTAAATTATATCAAGTTGGTTGGTTTTGGATATAATTCATAGGAGTAAGAGGTGAAAAATTAATTATGTCATAACTTTTGAAGCACACCACATACTGGTTTGAAATTTTATGGGAAATTAGTACTTACATATATGTACACCTAATTTGTAGTAGGTAACTAAAGTGTGCCCTAAAAAATATCTTAATGGCAAGTAACGAAAAGTTTATAACTATACTTTTCACAATTTTCAAAATTTTCGATTTATCGCATATAGTTTTTGAAGCATTTCATTTTAAGAATGTTTTAATTATGTATTGTATTCTACAAACGATTACAAATAATTTCATACCTTAGCGAGAGGTATGCTTTCAGAATAAACCAACTTTTAAAGATAAAATATTCTGCGACCTTGAGTGTAATTTTTATACCAAAACCAACTTAATTGAAGACACATTGGGAAAGTACTTCGAAACGATCTAAATCTTTTTATAACTACTAATCCTTAAAACGTTACGTATACCTGTAAAATGCTTCAAAAAAATGTTCTCTAGAAGTGCGTGAAACCCCTGATTTGCTACTGTTAATGATGCTCCTTCTTGTAGTCAGAATATTTCGAGCGTGGTATCAAATCAACTTTTTTCGACAAAGGTTCTGCTAGTTGCTCTTACTTACTTGGAGCCTTCTAAATTCCCCAGTTTTGTCCGATTGGACCCTCTTTTCGAGATGGCGGTACTTGAAAATTTACTGATGGTTCAGAGACGTTGTTTTGCGTTATAACTCCTCCAATTAAGCAGATAAAAATGGAGTATAGGTTTACATTAACATATAGCACGCATACAATTTATTATTCAGATATGAATTTAGAGTTATAGCGCAAAAACATATGAAATATAAAAAAACCATATGTGCAAAATTTTAGTAATTTAACTTCAAAACTGAAAGAGTTATTTATAAAATAATTAAAATGTAATCAGATTTTCAAATACCGTTATCTCGAAAACCGGAGCCAATCTAGTAAAACGGGGATGCCATTGAATTTAGAAGATTCCAATTAACTGAGTTCAACTTTCAAAATCTTTGCTCAAAATTTACAACTTGCGCAGCGTAATTTGAAGCCAGCTTATTCTTTTGTTTTCTATTTCAGCGATCTAAATGTTTACACCCCGTCTAACTTTTGAAGCACTTAAAGAAAATGAATAACACTTATACTTATCGATTTATTAAAATTAAAAAATTAATTTTTTGTTTTGAAAGTGTTCCGGTTTTTTAGATTTGCCCATATACATTTCAATTGTTTGTTTTTCAAACAAAATACTTTAACAAAAATCTACCAAAATTAGAAAAAATTTGGGTTGGTAAAAATTTTGGTAATAATTTACCAAGTGCCAGCACTGCATATAACATAGTATGTTTGAATAGCAACTCAACGAAACTTCATCGCTCAGACATTGTCATACGAACAGTGTTGCCAGAAAAACATTTCGTTTGGAGCTAAAACGGTCGAAAAAAGAGCTAAATAATACTAATAGTACCTAAAATGAAGAGCTATTTTTTTATTAGAGCATTTATTGACATAAGGTTATTTTTACATTTTCCGCCATTTTAATAAAAGCAACGAATAAATTTAAGTGCTGAAAAAACTTTTAAAACTAAAACTAGGTGCATATATTTCGAATTCGTATCTATGGCACTTATATCTCCTACACGTATGCACATATTTATATAAACTACACAATGAACTAAAAATACTTTACAAACTATTAGATCTGCAATTTCAGATATTTGAATTGACCATAACAACTTGGATTTTCTTCCAATTAATTTTTGAATTCTTTAATCTAGATCCAAGAGTTTATGGCGGAGTCTGTATTTTCACGTGGATACAAATGTATGTTTTTCCACTGCATTTAGAAATTTGTAATTTTATCATCGCTTAAGTTTTGGCTTTCCTTTTCTATCGTGGCCGCCTGATAGAAAATACATCGTCTGAGCTTATCGTAGCTCGAACTACTGTCCGGTATTATGTGTGCTCCCGCGCGGAATAGAATAACATGAAGGCATCGAAAATAGGGTGAAATCGCCAAAGCCAATTAAATTTCAGTCAACACTTGGGCACTGAAATTACAAATTTGGAATCTTAGTAAATCACCAAATACAACTAAAACTTTCTGGAGCTAAAAAAAGTGTCGGATAATTTTGAAAAGAGCTAAAAAAAAGAGCTAGGAGCTAAAGCCCAATTTTCGGAGCTAAATAGAAAAATAAAGAGCTAAATCTGCTCCAAAAGCACCACAATGGCAACACTGCATACGAAACAGCATTCTGAATAATTCCAAAATATCCTATTCATGCTAACATGTTTTCGTTATGGCCAATACTTCGACATGCAAATGAAATTCCAAAGATAAAAATCCTAATAACATTTGCTCCGCCGACTATCTGTCCGTCTTTCTTTACTTTCGTATTTTTAGAGAATTTTTTTGCCGGCACCTTTATGTATGTATGTATGACTAAATATACACATTCTCACAGATTCGATATTTTCCTCAGGTCAATGTATCGGCCAGCACACTTACACACAAACACATATGTTACATACCCAGTAGCAAAAGGTAAGTACTAGGAAATTAGTTGGTAATAACTAGGGCTTCGAATCTCATGCACTAAGAAATCGAAAATATGCGCATATAACACCGTGCGAGAAAAACCACAAATTTTTAAAACACGAAAAAATCAATATATTCATAAAATTAGGAGCGCAACTAGCATATAGCATAACTAGCATATAGCATAACTGCGTTTTTAATTTTTCTCTCTGACGTCAGGACTTTTTTTTAAAGGACTTTGAAATTTCCAGGATATGATTGAATAAAAAAATTATTCAAAAGATTTTGTGTATTGTAGAGAATCAATATGGGCATCAGATAAAAGAAAAAATTCTGTAGAATTAAAAAAATAATAATTTTTTGTTGCACCAGGACGAATAAATGTTGAAAATGTCCTTTTAAAACTTTATGCTTGAATATCCCTGGAAATTTCCAATGTTTATTTTTGAAAAAAATATATGTCAAGGACTAATATGTAAACTACCAACTCCTCGAATTTCATCCTTCTAACTTTATTAGTTTAGATAAAAAAATTTTACACTTCTCTTTATAAGATATTGATAGCTACAATATACATAAATGAAGATACTAGAATCATTCATTACACTGTTCAGCACTCCGCTGGGTATTGTAAGCCGTCATCGATTCGCCACTTCTCGCTCGCTATGTTTGAGTTCCGGTCGCTTAAAGAAGAAATTTGTATGTGAAAGCAACAACAAAGTTAGCTAGCACGGATAGACGATAGCGAGTTTGGTTGTACCTCATTGAGTTCGTTCGTTTCGCCACTCGCTAACTGTTGGCGAATCGATGACGGCTATAGTAAATAGTAATTTCTCCGTTTTTCCAAGTTAGCCTCCGAAGTTCGAAATATGATCTTTGGTAAAAAATTATTTTTTATTATATGTTAATAACTAAAAAACTAAAAATACAGTCGTAGACGGCCTTCTTCTCCTATTTAAATGGTTTATAACTTTTTTTGCAAACTTATATTACAGGTGCTATAAAAATTAAAAGGTCGGGTCTTCGAAAAATAAAAACCTTATATTTCAAACGATTTGAACTGATATTTAAAAAGTCGGTATCGGTGTAAACGTGATTAGACCCCCTTCTTCTCTTCTGATATGCGTATTTGTATACTTCGCATACAAAAATTTGAGAAAAAACACTTAAAAAGAAAAAATACCTGTTTTTGCTAAAAAAAAATAACAGAAAAATTACTAACCAATTTTTAAAAATTGGATATCGTTGTTAAGGCGATTAAATACCCTTTCTTCTGGTATGCATACTTGAATACTTCGTATATAAGAATTTGAGAAACAACACTTAAAAGCAAAAAATTCGTTTTTTATAAAAAAAAATATTTTAAACAAAAAAATTACAAACCGATTTTTAAAAACTTGGTATCGTTGTAAAGTATACCAGAAAATTTATACTTTTTTAATCCCAAAAGTTTCTATTTTTATACACGAAGAAAACAAATTTAATTAAAAACATTTTTTCCCTCTACATAAACTCTTGCCTCCATAGGTGAAAGGCTGGCCTTTGTATATAAAAAAAAATTAAAGTATTTAAACCGTACATCATACGGTCAGTTTGTTCTTTTAGAGCGCATACATGGTTCCAAAATAACGATTCCACTATCTTCATTTATGTACATTGTAATTATAAATATCTTACAAAGAGAAGTGTAACATTTTTTTTATCTAAAACTAATAAAGTTAGAAGGACGAAATTCGAGGATGTGGTAGTTAAAATATTAGTCCTTGAAATATATTTTTTTCAAAAATAAATATTGGAAATTTCCCAGGATATTCAAGCATAAAGTTTTAAAAGGACATTTTCAATACTTATTCCTCCTGGTGCTCCCAAAAATTATTATTTTTCTATTCTACAGAATTGTTCCTTTTAATTGATACCCATATTGTTATTCTACAATGCATCGAATCTTTTGAATAATTTTTTTATTAAATC
>NW_023458570.1:5370669-5370948 GCF_013731165.1 Rhagoletis pomonella | reverse complement strand
TTATTCTACAATGCATCGAATCTTTTGAATAATTTTTTTATTAAATCATATTCTAGAAATTTCAAAGCCCTTTTAAAAAAAATCCTGACGTCAGAGAGAAAAACTAAAAACGCAGCTTTACTATATTTGGCCCCCAGCTTTGTGAATATATTGATTTTTTTTGTGTGTAAAATTTACTGTCGCACGGTGTTATATGCATTAAAAATTCAAAAATATGCGCTTAAACAAGTAAAATAATAATAATAATAATAATAATAATAATAATAATAATAATAATAA
>NW_023458570.1:5366171-5370659 GCF_013731165.1 Rhagoletis pomonella | reverse complement strand
GTGTCGAGATCTAAAACTGTTCAGCTACAGAACTAAATTCATCAGCCGATTTTATGTCTTTATTTTAATGATTCATTTATTGAGAGAGGACAGTTTCGATTTTTTAATGCTGAAAAGTGAATCAGATATATCAAATGCGCTAGAATGAGAGTTAAAATCCTGGCATAAGCAACGAAGTGGCTCGTGTAATTCAAAATTAGATTTACAAGTTTTAAAAAATAGGGGATAAAAGTGCCTTGATACACGGGAGGGAACATTAAGGCTAACTTCGCCCAGAAGAAGCGGACTTGAAATTGAGACTGTTAGTAATTTAACTATAACAAGTAAGAAAGTCTAAGTTCGGGTGGAGCCGAACATTAAATACCCGGCGCAAGTATTAAATATATGTTTTTTCACCTTTTCGAAAGCTACCGCTAGATGGTAAGCCGGGGTGTATTAATTTTGAGTAAATTAGCGTCCTTAAATTTCGAAATATTGCAGTTTCAGGCATTTCTGAAATTTACCGTTATTTGAAAAGCGGCCGTAGTTTTAGTCCGATTTCAATCATTTTCAATGTTTTGCTTTTATGCGGCAAGCACAATAAAAATACAGAGTTTGGTACAAATTAGTAGAACGTTTACCGATATACATATATGTGATCATAAGTGGGCGGTGCCACGCCCATTTTCCAAAATTTTACCATAAGCGTATTTCTTGGTAAAGAATTGTTGCAAGCATCAATTTTTAATAAATTAGCTTTAATATTTACTGATTTATCGAAGATTTTGTATTTCTCTAAATTACTGTATATGGAATGTGGGCGTGGTTATTGTCCGATTTTTTTAATTTTCGGCCATTTAGTATGCTGTACCAAGGCCAACAACTGTGCCAAGTTTGGAAGAAATTGGTGCAGCGGTTACCAAGATAAACACATGTAACCATAAGTGGGCGTAGCTACGCCCATTTTCCAAAAATTTATAATATTCTTATTTTTCGTCTGAAAGTTATTGTAAATATCAATTTTGAGTGAATTATCTTCAGTAGTTACTAAAATATCGCAGTTTTCGTATTTCTGGAAATTACCGTTATATGGGAAGTGGGCGTGGTTACAGTCCGATTTCTCCCATTCAATACCAACCTACCATGGATTAACGGAAACCTATATACCAAATTTCGTTGAGATATCTCAAGTTTTGCTCGAGTTATCGTGTACACGGACGGACGGACAGACGGACGGAAAGACGGACAGACAGACATGGCTTAATCGATTTCTCTATTCATTCTAAGCATTTATGTATACATTTGTCTATATCTATCTCGATTCATTTTGGCTGTTACAAACAACCGTTATGTGAACAAAATTAATATACCCTTGTGCGCAAGTGCGCTCGGGTATAAAAATTGTACCAAGCATTTGCCTGCGGCTGGAAAGTTTAGGAAGATTAATAAGTCTTAATCGGCTCGTATAAGGTGGAAGGTTATATTGAGAATGCCAACGGAAATTTCTTAAAGCAAAAAGTAGGAATTGTTTTTGAATTGATTCTGTCTTGTCTGAGTAAATTTGATACCTCGATAACTAATGTTGTAAACAGGGTTTTAGTGATATAAGGGTCACAAAATTCTTTTGACCAGCGTTTCACAAATGCAAGTACAGCTTTAGCCTTGTTGACTGTCACATTAATATGAAGATTAAAATTAAGCTTAGGATCCATTGTGATACCAAGGTCCACAAAATTGTATACCTGTTCCAGGTTATGGTTACCTAATGTATTAGAAGCGGGATGAACAACTCTTCGCGAGAAGCACATTACTTTACATTTCTTAAGATTTAGAGGCATAAGATTTACTTGACACCAGTAAGCCATGCTGTTTAAGTCTGATTGTAGCAAAGACCTTTCTTTAATTGAAACGAACGATTTATAAAGCTTTACATCATCTGCGTACATTAAAATTTTGGAAAATTGTATATCTGTAGAAATATCGTTTATAAAAAACAAGAACAGAATCGGGCCTAGGTGGCTACCTTGAGGTACTCCTGAAGTAACATCAATGGCGTCAGAGATGGTATTTTTAAACATTACCCTTTGTGATCTATCATAGAGTTATGAAGAGATCCAACGTAGAAAATTAGGTGGAAGACCAGGAAGATCAAGTTTATAGATGAGCAACGAGTGGCACACTTTGTCAAATGCTTTACTGAAGTCAGTATATATAACATCAACAGTTTTGCTTTCACTAAATGCTTTTAAGATATAGGATGTTAATTCAAGTAAATTTGTAGAAGTTGATTTGCTCTTGCAAAATCGATGTTAACTATATGAAATGCTAGAAGAGATAGAATGCGTCAACTGATTTGTTATAATTGCTTCAAATAATTTAGGAATTGCAGAAAGCTTAGCTATTCCCCGGTAGTTCTCCACTGAAGACCTGCTACCGCTTTTATGTAACGGGGTTATGAACGATTCCTTCCATATAGTTGGAAAAACGCCCTCTTTAGGGGACAAATTAAATAACATCTCATAGAGATAATCAGCACAATTTATAAGAATACAAGTAAGGATCCGGTCAGGACCATAACTGAAGGACTGCTTTAAGGATTTCAGATAAACTATTACATCATCGGGAAATATTATTGGGGTATGTATTGAGTTAATTGGACTTAGTTTAAAAGGATAGTCAAAGTATGCTTGGGAGTTAATGGAATAATTGGATTTAAAAAACTGAGCGAACATGTTAGAAATTGTTTGATTATCACTAGAGACGGTATTTTGATACTTCGTGGCGGAAGGAAACCGACGTACATTTCGCTTGGAGTTTACGAAGTCATAAAATGATTTGGGGTTATATATTATACGCCGTTTGATTTTACACACGTAAGCTTTATAACACTTTTTGTTTAATTCAAAAACCGTTTTTTTTCTCATCTAAAATAACGTGACTTTCTGTTTTTCAAATTTCTCAGTTCTTTAGTGAACCATAACTGTGTTTGTTCTTCAGGAACATACAAGCGTTTAGGCACATGCTTTTCAAATAATTTATGTAAAGTAAAGTTAAAAATTGCAACGCTTTGTTCAATATTTTCTTTATATGCAGGCCATGACAATTTAGACAGTTCTTTGTTAAGCTTTTTAAAGTTGGCTTTCGAAAAATCAAAGCGAATATTTGGTTCGTATGCTTGGGTACTGCAATTTTGACCTTCACTTATAACTTCGTAAGATACCTCCATAGCAGGGTGGTAGACATCTTCGGGAAAAACTAGTGGATCACGCTTATTTACAACGGACTTAGATGCATCATCAACATAAACAAGATCTAATACTTTACCAAACTTATTGTGAAGTACATTAACCTGAGTTAGGCAGAGTTCAGCCTAGGGATGCAAGTCAAAAAAATACATCGATGTTTTCTTCGATTTGATGCATCGAAATATAGCATCGATACATACCGATGTATCGTATAAAAACATCGATATTTTCGTTGCATCGAATGAGTATATCAACATTTTCTTTCAATTAAAAGTATACAACAAGAAAATGAAACAATCATAACTTCGATCAGTGTTTAAGCAATAACTCACAGTGAAATGTATCAATTGATTGAAACAGTTACAAATCCCAGTTTTTTCTGTTCTCTTGAGAAGGATTCGAAATTTTCGGAAGGTATGGAGGTGGCGACAATTGTTAAATATTTATAAGCATAATGAAATAATATAAATGGTGCCAGCTAGCAATGGCAATTTATTTATTTGGCAATTTATTTTCATAATTTTTTCCTTCATTTGACTTTCATGTTAACCCTTTTGAGAGAGAAATTATGAAGTTTTTTGATTTGAGTAAAAAAAATAAAAATAAAAATAAGCGTCAATAAATTCTTGTCGCTTGTGCAAAAGTACACACAACGTTGTATTACTGATGTTCTCAGTCCATCAGGATGAGGAGATAAGCCGAAATCAGGCAGAGGTATGCAACAAAACCAAGGAATAATGCCAGAAACTCAAATTTTGCTTTGAAATAAGCGTACATCAAACTGGCTTGCACACCTTATATAATTTCTCAATGTGGATAAGCTATGTGAAACAATTTTGGAATATGCTGTTGAAAGTCTGTCCAAATTTCCAAATGGTTTTAGAGAGTAAATATCATATCAATTAATATCATATTGTAGATGGTATTTGGCACCACATGTTTCTACTAATAAAGTAGCAATTTATTAATGCAATAACATTTTGGATAGTATTAATAGAATGTATATTCTAATCATCGGCGTAGCCATAATGAAATTTAGGGGGGGCTCGACCCTATTAAGCTGGCATTTCAGGGTACTATTTTATATATATATATAAGGAAAATTTGAAAGTTGGGGGGGCTCGAGCACCCCCCTGCCCCTACCTGGCTACGCCCATGATTCTAATAGTGCATAAATAGTGAAAAATCCACGTTTAGAATAGTTATTGGAGCGAAGAGTTTGAAAGCATACAAAATAATTTTAGTATGTACAGTGCAAGGCGAA
>NW_023458570.1:5364810-5366071 GCF_013731165.1 Rhagoletis pomonella | reverse complement strand
GAAATTTTGTGCCCCCATGTCCATTTACAGAATCAGATCCTGTATTCCAGGAACTGGTTGACTTGAAAACGTCAAAATCCTTAACATCCACTTTTAGTTTCATGCTCTCTCGAACATCAAAACTTCAAATAATTTATCATAATGCCCAGAGCCTTCATGCTCATATCAACGCCTAGTCAATCAATCTCGGTTTTAATCGAACTTAGTATTTTTATGATTGAACGTACTTATATGTCAAAATTCTTAAAAGGCATATAAAACCCGATAAAGCTATGCCAGATTTAACGTCCGTCCGTCCGTCCGTCCGCCCGTTTACAAGATAATTGGAGAAAAAGTTGAGATATCTCAACGAGATAGACAGCTTGGTATTGAAATGGACAATAACCGCGCCTCCCTCCCGAATAACAGCATTTTCAAAAATTTAAATCTACGGTATTTTCGTAACTACTGGAGTACAAAATAAGATTATTATAAATTTTTGAAAAGTGGGCATGCCCCAGCTAACTCTGTCGTTAAAATTCATAATCGCCCAAGATGAAACCTCTGATTTCGAGCAAAAGCCGGGGATCGAGCCTAGGTTTCGACTAACATTAAAAACAAACGTTTTTTCTAAAAGCGATCGCCCCTCGGCAGGTAATTGCAAACATCTGAGTGTATTTCTGCCATGAAAAAAACAGCTTCCCATAAACATACAATCGCCGTTCGGAGTCGGCGTAAAAGTGTAGGTCCGTCCCCTATGTGTAACAACATCAAGGCGAACGCCACAAATCAGAGGAGATGGTCAAGCACTATCAAGCATCAATACATTACATGCATACAAAGAACATAACGCGAGGGTATGTAAAATTCGGTTTCGCCCGAGTTTAGCCTTTCTTACTTGTTATTGTAATTTTTGTTTCTGAGTTAATGCAAGTATGACACTACGTTTTTTCCCTGTATTTGAAATACAGACAAAAAAGGGACGAAAGTAAAATTATAAAAACAATTCGGCAATGTGTTAGAGAGAAACAAATTCTGTGTGAAAAACAGCTGAGTTTTGACATATCCTTAACGAAATTCAAATAAACGAAATTAAAATTTGCTGTTTTGTTAAATTAAAAAATTAAATTGAAGTGGAAAGACAATAAATAACGTATTTATTTTAATTGTATTCCCATTTTGTTTATGCTAAGAAAATAACTCGTCAGGCAAAATGCAAACAGCTGTGTAAGAATAACGAACGAAATACAGCCATCTGTAAAAAAAAAACCTGACGAAATAC
>NW_023458570.1:5363575-5364710 GCF_013731165.1 Rhagoletis pomonella | reverse complement strand
GTTTGAAAGCATACAAAATAATTTTAGTATGTACAGTGCAAGGCGAACCTATACAAGACGATTTATCGGATCCGATGATTTCACGACGACTTTGTACCTTTTGTTTAAATGATGTGTTTGCTGCATTTTATTTTGTACTGATTGTCAATGTGCATATAATTTTTATTGTAATTTTTGTTTCTGAGTTAATGCAAGTATGACACTACGTTTTTTCCCTGTATTTGAAATACAGACAAAAAAAGTGACGAAAGTAAAATTACAAAAACAATTCGGCAATGTGTTAGAGAGAAACAAATTCTGTGTGAAAAACAGCTGAGTTTTGACATATCCTTAACGAAATTCAAATAAACGAAATTAAAATTTGCTGTTTTGTTAAATTAAAAAATTAAATTGAAGTGGAAAGACAATAAATAACGTATTTATTTTAATTGTATTCCCATTTTGTTTATGCTAAGAAAATAACTCGTCTGGCAAAATGCAAACAGCTGTGTAAGAAAAACGAACGAAATACAGCCATCTGTAAAAAAAAACCTGACGAAATACAAGTTGGCCGGACTGTTTTTAACAACCTAGTTTGTTTTTCGTCAGTTTTTCGTTTATTTTTTGGTATAAAGCTTACTCCCTTACACAAGTACTGAAATCGTATATAACTTTCTCTTTCTTTCAAAATACAGTGTAAAATACACTCGAAATACAAAAAAAACCTAGCATCACACGGGCATTACACCATCTTGTATAAATTCGCCTTGGTACAGTGCACATTGCACACAAAAGTCGATGAATCGAAAAAAATACATCGATATATCGATGTATATCCGAAGGTCCAAAACATCGCTTTTATTCGATACATCGAATAGCAAACATTGATGTTTCCGATGCATCGATGTTTTTTTGCATCCCTAGTTCAGCCATCTCCTCTAAAAATACGTTGTTGCACGCACTAGACGCGAAAGGTACGATATCATTGTCAATGATGTTCCATGATATGCTTGGTAAATTAAAATCACCCAACACAATCATTGAATCAGAGGGTTTAGTCAGTAAATTAACTGATTTCAGTAAAGAGAGGAGTAGTGAATACACCAATTTGTCAGATCGGGGAGGGATATAGCATAGAGCTAAGTAAATAGACCCT
>NW_023458570.1:5357242-5363475 GCF_013731165.1 Rhagoletis pomonella | reverse complement strand
ATACAACAACAATGATAACAACAAATGACTCGGCAAGATTAGAATGTGTGCTAGTGAAATTTAATTAAATTTAGTTTAATATAAAGCACAATAACTTTCACTTAGCTTCAATTATTTCACACTAAGATGCTCATAAGCACTTTTTATCACTACTTTAACTCAGAATTGGCACAAAAAACCTAGCAAATAGAAAGCCAAAATCAGAGCACAATAAAGTATAACCTCACAGCTTGACGTTTGCTTCAGCATGTCAAAGGTATACAACACTTCTTGTGCATATCACTCCCGCTGCGCAGAACCCACGTCGACATTTGCAAAAAAATGCATAGTGCAAACTAGGGATGCTAATTTTTCAGCTTTTTCCGATCCCCGGATTTTCGGGACGATGTTATCACAATCCCGGGATTAGTCCCGGGATTTAGATATTCATTACTTTTCAACAGCTTAAATTGAAAAAATTGCTTCTATATTGTTTGAGAAGCTCTCCTACCATAAAATAAATAATAAATAAATAGGTTTGAACCTACTTTTTATTTAAAGGGGCGTTTTTTTTTCTAACGTCAGGATTTATTTTAAAGGATTTCGTACTTTCAAAGATATGATTAATTCCAAAAATGATTTAAAAAATTCAATCGAATTTAGAATAAAAATATATATGGGTACCAAATGCAAAAGGATTTTTTTTAGAGTTAAAAAAAATTTAAATTTTTTGGATTCTCAAGGACGAATAGGTAATTTTTTAAGCTGATAAAGTTAGAAGGATGAAATACGAGGATGTTATCTAGTTTATATAAGTCCTTAACATATAATTTTTTTAAAAACAAATTCTGTCAGTACGGCACTTATAAAATAAATCTCCATAACAAATTTAAGATACTTCGAGAGATTTTCTATCCTTCCAGAGATATGTATTAAGAAGTTTTTAGTATGTATGGGAGGCGACATGCCTTCTTTTTTAATAACTCACATTTTTTCCATGAGCAATTGATACATTTTGTATACACAACTCCATACCAAGTTCCAGTATTCTTCCACAAACACTTCCAGGGATATGTGGCAAGAAAAAGTAAATTTTTACTGGAAGTGCCACGCCCCTTTTTCTTATAACCCTAATCAGTGGCGTCGCCAGGGGGATATGGGGGGATAGATGGAATGCAGTATTTAACCCTTCAATGCGGAGTCTGTCATATATGAAACGCTTTTTAACCCTTTCAAGGCAGAGGAAAAAGGTTCTCAATATGCTTTTGAACGTGCTTTTTCTCATGTTGATGTAGATATTAATCGTAGAAAATTTTTCCATAGTAAAATATGTAATAATAAAAAAAATAATAAAAAAAAATAAAATAAAAAAATAAAAATATTAAAAATAAAAATAAAAATAAATAAAAAATAAAAATAAATAAAAAGTACGTTGAAAACATATTGAGAACCATTTTGCCTCTGCCTTGAAAGGCTTAAAAAGCGTTTCATATATGACAGACTCTGCATTAAAGGGTTAAATGCTGCACTTTCGTAAAGATATCGACCAGTATAACCATTTTTGTTATACATATTTTTTTGTGAAAGCTGATAGTTTACGAGTCATTAGAGTTTAAAGGTAGCTTTTCTTTTTCCAATCTGTGACATTTTGAACGGTATTTTGAGGGTTAAGTTATTGTTGTTGTAACTTCTCTATAGTTTTCCTATTCTATATGATCATTTATCTTCACGATAAAAAAATTTTCATTCCATAATCTCTTTTCTAAGCGAAGATCTACGATTTTGAAAAAAATCTCGTGTTTTGCCTATAGTGCGACGCCTCTAGCCATTGTGTATCACAACTTTAAGTTATCGATGCAAATTCTTTTTAATTAAAATTAATCATGATTAGCTGTAATGAGATTGAATTCAATCGAATTAACTAACTGATTAAAACATCAATCGATTAATGCCAACATTAATTTCACATACATATCACTATACCAAGTTTCAGTTCCCCCCACAAATACTTCCAGAGATATGTATGTAATATGAAAATTCCAATTTGTATGGGAGTTGCCTTAAGTTACCGGACTAATTTTCAGTCTAAGACCATCCTTCCGAAATCCGTAGTAAGTGTACTAAATTTCGTTCTGATCGGAAAACCGGCTAAGGAAGTAGCCTATTTTCCAATCCAGGTCATAAACCATCTTTGAGCGAAATTTCATTTTCAAACAGGTGGAAATTCTTAAAAAAGTAGCCTATTTTCCAGTCTAGGTCATAAGCTATCTGTGTGCAAACTTTCATGCAAATCAGTTCAGTCATTTACGCGTATTAATTTAATTAATCTTTCCTAATACGTGATAACTCTTAAAAGAGTAGCCTATTTTCCAACATACGTCATAAGCTATCTGTGCGAAATGTCATGCAAATCTGTTCAGTCGTTTCCGCGTATTAGTTTAATTAAAACTTGTTTAACAGGTGTCAACTCTTCCAAAACATTTGCCTATTTTCCACTGTAGGTCATAAGCTAGCTGCTTGCAAAATTTCATGCAAATCCGTTCAGACTTTTCCGCATATAAATTTAATTTAACTTTTTTAGCAGGTGATAACTCTTAAAAAAAGTAGCCTATTTTCCAACCTAGCTCATAAGCTATCTGTGTAAAAACTTCCATGCAAATCAGTTCATAAATTTCCGCGTATTAACTAAATTAAACATTTCTAACAGGTGACAACTCTTAAAAAAAGTAGTCTACTTTCTAACCTAGGTCATAAGCTATCTGTGTGCAAAATTTCATGCAAATCCGTTTAGTCGTTTCCGCGTATTCATTTAATTAAACTTTTTTAACATTTGGCAACTCTTCCAAAAAATTAGCCTGTTTCCCACTGTAGGTCATAAGCTATCTGCTTGCAAAATTTCATGCAAATCCATTCAGTCGTTTAAGCGTATTAATTTAATAAAACTTTTTTAACAGGTGGCAACTCTTAAGAAAAGTAGCCTATTTTCCAATTTAGGTCATAAGCTATGTGTGTGCAAATTTTCATGCAAATCCATTCTGTCGTTCCCGCATATTAAATAAATTAAACTTTTTTAACAGGTGGAAACTTATAAAAGAATAGGCTATTAACCAATGTGGCCCATAAGCTATCTGCGTACAAAATTTCATGCAAATCCGTTTAGTCGTTTCCGCGTGATGATTTAGCAAACATCCAAACATACAAACTTTCACATTTATAATATTAGTAAGATTAAATAAAAAAATAAATATAGCCAAAACTAGCCAATATTGCCATATGTATTACAAATCCCGAAAATCCCGGGATTATTTGCCAAGTATCCCGGGATTTTTGGGACCTTAAAAAGGCCGGGACCCCGGGATTAACATCCCTAGTGCAAACCGAATTTATTAAAAAGCTAGTTCTCGGAATGTATTTCTGCCATGAAAAACAGCTTCTCATAAAAATACAATCGCTGTTCGGAGTCGGCGTAAAACTGTAGGTCCCTCCGCTTTGTGTGACAACATCAAGGCGAACGCCACAAGTAGGAGGAGAAGCTAGACCAAATACTAACATATGTGTAAGCGCCAATCTATATTAGTTGTCGGAAATTTTAAACATTTATTTTGAATAAAATTGTAATCCTTTGATTACACGTGGTGTTAAAGTTTTTGGATTCGGGTTATGCGTTTGGAGACAACAAACGAAAATCATTGTACAAATAACTAAACCGGACCCAAGTTTCTCGATAAGAGGCAAAAAAGATTCTTTTTTGCTCGTTTATATAAAGCAGTGGATAAAAATATACGTATATGCGAAACTCAAACTTATCTGTTTAAATGAACACCACTAATATTTCCTGCAAAAAAATTACCCAATTTCTCAAATACAAACGAAAAGTCCGACCAAATTCGAACAAATTACTCAAAATTTTCTTAATACAGATATGAGTATTGTGTACTGCATACTATTTACAGGTACTTACTATAAAAATCAATTACATTCTACAATTCAATTGGTATATTTGTTCTTGCGGTTCCAAAAAGTATCACCGTTATTTTTTATGCCTTGGTTTGTAGATAATATTGCTGCAACTATATCAGTGCTCAATCTAGTCCTCAAGTCAGTCCTACACATTTTAAAACTACTAAATATACGTTCTACTGAAGCATTAGAAAAGGGATATATTACTAACTAGCAACCCGCCCCGGCTTCGCACGGAAATAAAATATAAGGCCTATGTCACTCACTGAAAAAATGATTAAAATCGATCCCGTAGTTTTGATTTATTCATTACTGCCCGTGGCCCGCACGCGTTACATTTGGAGTAAAACAGTTCCCCTTTCTTTACACCATGAAGATTTCCTGCTATCTTTGGAATATCTTATATTACATTTACATTGAGCCCAAATGCGTCATTTGGGCGAGAAACCTCAAATGCGAGGCCAAATCACGCATTTCTCCATACAAATTCACATTTCCAGAATGACGCATTTCGACGCATTTACACAAAATCACGAAACAAATGCGTTCCAATTGCCGTACTATTTTATTGAACGCACTCAGAAACAAAAGTTCCACAAAAGCTTTGGTTTGTCTTTGACATTTGGAATTTTTCAAACACAAAACAAACACAACGAAATAAATAAATCTTTGAAATTTGTGTGTAAAAATTGTTAATTTATACAAGAGCTTTACACATTTTTAGTTTAATCAAAGAATAATTGCCTTTTTGTGTCCAAAAAGCGTTAACAATATAATAAATGTAGTGTTTGTTTACATACATTTTGTTTTTGTCTTCCCTTTTCATTTGATGAGAAGTCAAAGCAAATGCGGATCAAGCAGTGTAAACACCTTCAAATGACTGATTTAAAATCACGCATTTTGGTCCAATGTAAATGTAATATAACGCGCGCTCCGAATCAATAAAAACTATTCAAAAACTGTATTTTAATTATGTGCGATTTATTAATATAGAACGTGAACAGAGCGGTTTATTTCGCTGAAAAAACACTCACAACTAAAAATTTTTCAAATTTGGGTTTTCTGTATAAAAACCCTCAATGCAATGGAATTCAGTACGGCAATAAAGACATGAATTGAAAATACATACATACATACATACATACGTCCGAAATTTACCCTGCAGCAAAATTTAGGGACAGTCTGGCAAAGCGCTAGTTCCGCCCCACAAATTTCAGAACTGTCTCTGAACTACTGCAAAAGGGATGCAGAGCTGGACGGTTGAAACTCATATGTTGCTAGTTGCGCTGTCATCAATGTTACTCATCCTGGTCATGTGAAAGCTGACAAGAGATGCTATACTATATTTTTTCGATTTTTTAGTCCCTAAAACTAATAGCAAACTGTTTTCGTTTATTTAATATGTAGTTCTCTACATAGTTTATGCGGCAACTGCTAAAATATTTCCAAAAAAGTCGTTACTGGTATCATTAATGTAATGATTTCGATGAAATTTAGTTTGTAGTCTTTATTTTATTAGAAAAACCTAAATATAAAATATGGAGAAGATTGGATTACTATAACGTTCAAAACTCACAAAAAATGTGGGCCCAGTCATTAAATGTGATAGAATTTTGGATAATTTTTGTTTCCTGCTTTCCACTCTCAGAAAACAAAGGTTATACAATAAAATGACTTAGGTGTCAATACTCGCTTTTTCCCAATATCTGGTGGGATTTTTTCATTGTTTGAAAAATTCTTTTCGCTAAATTATACAAAAAAAGAAGCTGAAAATCAAAAATTAAGAAAATCAAAAATTACATATATTTGCAAAGTCGCGCGCAAAGATCAAATTATATATTCGAAAACTACATAAAATTCTCTAAAATATTACTCTAATTTCAAGACCTGACGGACCGGTACTCACACTTTTTTTTACTAATAATCTTTATAATCTACATTTCAAAGTAAATTTTTTGGTAAGGAAATAGGAAAATACCAAATAAATGATAAATACCTTCACCTGAATATTCCACGACATTTAGATAATTAATTACAATTGAAAAAGAAACACTTTCTGTAATGGGTTCAGCGCCAAATGCAACTAAACTGATTAGTCGGTATCGCGCCCATTCCCGTATTTTTTTGGAAATGTATCGTTCGTGAAGAAAGGGGTGAGTAAATAATGTAAAATTTGGTACTTATGACTTTTACTATTCCCTCTCTAAGTCAAACCGGTTTTTTTACCAACTGTCACCATGACTTTTTTCTACCTGCCTCCATATATTCGAAACACTGTGCGCCATTTCCTTTTT
>NW_023458570.1:5353423-5357142 GCF_013731165.1 Rhagoletis pomonella | reverse complement strand
TTCTATATGTTCTTATTAGATGCAGGGGAGTCTATGTATTACATTTCAATACACTTAATACAATTTAACGCTGAGCTATCACAAATAAGCATTCAATATATCACCGTTTTTCTCATTTTTTTACACGATTTAGTTTAGATTTTTAATTATAAGTATCCCAGAAATACCCATTATACGTAACAAATATAAATTATTTTTACGAATAACAAAAAGAAAAAAAGGAATAATTGACACTTTATGTTCCTAATTTTAAAGCACAGTTTGCCTCAAAAAGTAAATTAGTGCAAATCAAATAGCTCTTTAAACATAAAATGAAGTATATATTTTTTATTTACAAAATTGTATGCGTGCTTATTTAAAGAAAAGGCTCTGTACTATACTTCTAAGAACCAGCTCAAAACTAACCAAATTATTTCTAGTTCGGAGGTAACTCTTTTTGAACTATCTAGGAACTGTTGTTATATGAACTGTCTCAGAGCCATCTAAGCCAGAGTCAGCTCAGAACAAGTTCAAAAGTTCTGCAGAGGGCGACAATTGTCACTTCGTAGGACATCGCCATGTTAAAAAAGACAGTTGAAAGCATTGAGTTGAGATAGATGAAGAACCAGTACCGACCCTTTTCAGGCTAGCTCAGCTCAAGTTCTGAACCAGTTTGATTTGCTGCAGGGTAATTATGCGAGAGATTCGTACATATGTACTTACATACATACGTACCGAGTTCTTTCACCATACGATCTAATTCAACATGAATGAGGTGGGGTGAGATTCCCGCATAACTTCTAATGTTTCATTCGGTTGACAGCGAACAAACACACAAACAGCTTTTTTTGGAATAAGTGCTGCTTTTGTTTAAACAATTTTGGTTAAATAAGATATGAATCAACTATTTTTTTTGATGCCGAAGTAAATATTTCAAAGTTTAACTTCAAGTAAGTTTCATTTTAATCGGTGGATTCTTTTATGATTTATGGCTGTGTAAACAAAAAATTTATGGGTTTTTACCACATTTTGTCCGATTGCCACGCCCCCTTTATATATTTCTTCACATTATAATGACATAAACCTTACTCTTCAACCAATTTATCTATTAAAAAAAACCGCATCAAAATCCGTTGCTTAGTTTTCAAGATTTAAGCATTTAAGGGGACATAGGGACAGAAAAAGTGACTTTGTTTTATAATATGTAGTGATGCAGATATAATTTTTTTTAATTGGGAAAATTATATGACCCGAAGAATCTTTTAATTCAAGAACTTTTTCAATAATTTTCTGGATCTAATGAGAAATCAATATGAATATCCTTATGATCGAACAATGCGTGTTCTCTCTATTCGTTACCGACATTTTGCATGTTTAAAATAAGTTGAAAATATAACGATGGAATGAAAAAAATTATCGATAACATTTTGAATATTTAGCAGCAAATGCGGATGTGCTTAAGAGCGAAAAACACCACACAAGCGGCTTGACAAACCAAGCGAAATATCCCTTTCCTTAAAGCTGAAATAAGTCAAGAACGCAGAACATATACTTAAACGCAGCCTGTATACGCAGAATTTTGTCGATTACTGGAGCCCTCAGTGTTGCTTACTACAGTGTTGCCACTCATCAATGCCTTGTCATAAACTTACCTTTTCAGCTACAATTTTTATACCCGAGCGCACTTATGCACAAGGGTATTACAAATTTGTTCACATAACGGTTGTTTGTAACAGGCAAAACGAATCGAGATAGATATACACAAATGTATACATAAATGATCAGGATGAAAAGAGAAATCGATTGAGCGGTGACTGTCCGTCCGTCTGTCCGTCCATCTGTGCACACGATAACTCGAGTAAAAATTGAGATATCTTAACGAAACTTGGTACGTGTACTTCTTTCGGGCGTAGGACGAATGGTATTGAAAATGGGCAAAATCGGACAATAACCACGCCTAGCTCCCATATAAGGGTAATTTTCAGAAATACGATAACTGCGATATTTTAGTAACTACTGAAAAATACGAATATTATAAATTTTTGAAAAATGGGCGTAGCACACTTATGGTTACATGTGTATATCTTGGCAACCGCTGCACCGATTTCTTCCAAACTTGGCACAGTTCTTGGTCTTGGTACAGCATATCAAATGGCCGAAAATTTTTAAAATCGGACAATAACCACGCCCCCATTCCATATAAGGGTAATTTAGAGAAATACGAAATCCTCGATAAATAAGTAAATATTAAAGGTAATTTATTCAAAATTGACTGTTGCATTAATTCTTTACCAAGAAATACGTTTATGATACAATTTTGGAAAATGGGCGTGGCACCGCCCACTTATGATCACATATATGTATCTCGGTAACCGTTCTACCAATATGTACCAAACTCGGTATGGTTATTGTGCTTGCCACATAAAAGCAAAGCGTTGAAAATTATTGAAATGGGCCTAAAATTACGGCCGCTTTTCATATAACAATAAATTTCAGAAATGCTTGAAATTTCAATATTTCGAAATTTAAGGACGCTAAATTACTCAAAATTGATACACCTCGGCTTACCATGTAGCGGTAGCTTGCGGAAAGGTGAAAACATGTATTTAATACTGGCGCCGGGTATTTAATGTTCGGCTCCGCTCGAACTTAGACTTTCTTCCTTGTTCGTGCTATAATAGATCGTAGCCAAATATAAATTACTTAGTTTTCAACAAAAAACCTTATTCAATAGTAAATTTCAAATATCTTAAACGTATTTTGAATAGGAACTTATAACTTTTTTTACAATCTGCAAAACTGGGGAAGTGGCAACCATCTATAGAAGGAAGAAATCAGCTGACACGGAAAAATCTAAACTCCGCAGATTTCTGCGCTACGGGCTACAACTACAGAAAAATTCTGCGGTGTTGAGTTTTCATTTACATGGGGCTCTGGTAAGACAGATCGTGTCAGCTGACTAGGGTTTACGTACTGGTAGGTTTACGTTCTTGACTAATTTCAGCTTTAGGCTATTTATGTTGTGTATGGGGGTGTTTGAAGGTTCGGCAAGCCGTCATGTTGACGTTTGATCAAACCGCTTACGTACGTTGTGTATGATAAAATCGCCTCATTCGCAACGTAATGAGGACGCGAGAGAGAAAAATTGAAGAAAACAAAACCCTTTTTCATTGCGAACCGGAAGAAAACTAAAATTCTTTGCTTGAACAAGTCGTGTTTGCATGGTGTATGGCGAAATGCGAAAAGTAGGTTTAAAGAATTTTTGACAAGCCACTTGTAAAAGCTTGGAAAGCTTTTTGTTCAAAAATTTGCAGAGCGATTTAACATCATTTCTCTTGTGTAAAACATGGCTGCATTTGTTATCTGCAAATATATCGAGAGAAACCTCCTCAAAATAAAAATCGTCAAAAAACACTCAAGCGCACCCGAAATTCCTCACGTTTTGAGGAATCACTCACAAAGTGGCAACACTGGGCAAACACACATCGATTTACAACTTTTATCTCGCCTCCGACACAGATTTGTTTTCGTACAAAATTACGCAAAAAAGCTTACTCGTTCGCTTTTAAGCCCTGTATGCAGCAGAAAAAATTGCCATTATTTCGCGTGTGTGTCCAAGGAATTTTGACATTTTTGATACCTCACAGCCTGTTGCCTCATTCTTTCCTCAAGAAATAATGGAACGGGCATATATTTCTGTTGCAAACCTGGGTTGCCTTGTGCTCTTTTTTCACAAAAAA
>NW_023458570.1:5335413-5353323 GCF_013731165.1 Rhagoletis pomonella | reverse complement strand
GGCGTTCATCATCATTTTCTTCATCCCGTAAGTTAATTCTATTACAATATCGATACTGGGGACGACATTGAATTTAGAACGTCCCAAATAGGTGAGTTCAACTTTCATAACCTTCGTCGAAAAATTGTTTATTTGATACCACGCTCGAAATATTCTGACTAGAAAAAGGAACATCATTAAAAGTAGTAAATCAGGGTTTTTACACATTTCTAGAGAATTTTTGTTTTAAGCATTTTACAGTATATGTGATTTTATAGGGACTAGTAGTTATAGAGAGATTAAGATCGTTTCGACGTATTTTCCAAATGTGCCTTCAATTAAGATGTTTTTGGAATAAAAATTACGCGCAAGATCGCAGAATATTTTGTCTCTAAAAGTTGGTTTATTCTGATAGCATACCTCTCGCTAAGGCATCAAATTATTCGCAATTGGTTGTAAAATACAATACATACTTAAAAAGTTCTTGAAATTAAATTCTTCAAAAACTATACGCGCTAAACCGAAACTTTTGAAAATTATGAAATGTGGAGAGTTGGACTTTGAGTTACTTGCCATTTCGTTATTTTTTAATGCACACTTTCTTACCTTCTACATATGAAGTGAACACATCTATATATCGTCGCTGGAATAATGAAATAGTGTAACATGAAAAGTATAGTTTTGAGAAAAACGAATGGGAAGTTTTTATAAAGCATTACAAATCATACAAATACAATTTCGTTTTTCGGGAATAAATTAGTGAGGCAAAGAAATATTTAAGAAAACTAAAGATTTTTCTAATAGATTAAAGGATTGTCCATCCAATGGTGCAATTATCGAATAATAGTGTATGTATGTAGAGCGACGATATATACATATAATACGCGAAGGGATTATTTGTGCGGCATAAAAGATCTGTACCGTTAGCCCGATTTTCAAAAATGAGATGTTAAATTAAAGCGCTTGGTCTGTGCAATAAGGTTTTAGTATTTCGAAGAGTTGCCACCTGATAAAAAAATTGCATTCAAATAATTTACTAATCAATGCCATCAGATCCACACCGTTCGTTCGATTTTCAAAAGTGAGGTGTCAAATCAAAGTGCTCTGACTTTAGGTGTGCAATTAAGTTTAACTTTTTCGAAAAGAGTTGCCACCTTTTAAAAACTTAAGTTCAGAATAATACGCGAAGGCATTTCCTGTTCCGCATAAAAGATCTGCACCGTTCGCTCGATTTTCAAAAATGGGTTGTCAAATTAATGTTCTTGGCCTGTAGATGTGAAAACTGGTTTTATTTTTCGAACAGAGTTGTCACCTGTAGAACAATTGAATATAAATTATTTAATAAGCAATGCCGTCATAACAGCACCGTTCGTTTTATTTTCCAAAATAAAGTGTCAAATTAAAACTCTTGGACTGCAGATATGCAGTAAGGTTATACTTTTTTGAAAAGAGTTGCCACCTTTTAAAAAATTAAATTCAAGTTATCTAAAAAAATCAATTATTATAAAATGAGTATCAGTGGAAAGGGTTTTGAAAATATTTGTTTTTTAACTTAACTTTAGGAGGGTTTCCACCTGTTTAAAAAATTAAATTCAATTTGAACTAAGAAAATTAATTAGGAGAAATATGTTTTAACATATGGGTGCATAACGAAAGGGGCTTCAGAAGGTAGGCGTTTGAAAATATTTTGAAGAGGGTTGCCACCTTCTTGCAATGTCGAATTAAATTAACTTAACCACAAGTTATATGAAATGTGAAAATAATGATGTCAAACGAACGAATATTAAGAAAACTTTAGTTTGAACACACAACATATTTGTGAGGCGTTGGAAGAGGATTGCCATCTGTTTAAAAATGAAATTTTTAGTAATATGGGAAAGAAGGATCTATAAAAAATAAATGCGGTCTTTTACTAGAAAATTTGCACCTACGTGATGCTACATATTATAGTAAAAGAAAACTAAAAGGGCGCATCTCGGGCTATTACCGTTTCGATTCTGGTAACGCATTTTAAGGTGCACCTCAACTTTTTTTGAAATGTCAGTTAAGCTGCTTTGGCGCTCAAGGCCTCATATAATACCTAGATACATTTTTAATCATTATCTGTATACGTACGTGTATAAAGAAGAATATAACAAAAATTTGTGAAACAAAGAACAACACATAAATATATTTGCAACGCACGCCTTTAAAAATATACTTCTCATAAAAACGCGCTTTAAGCTCTTAGCTTTTGAACGGGATCTTAGCCTCAGAACAAAAAATTATTCAAAAAATCGACCTAAGTGCATATACCGAAGCGCTAAAGAGCCCAAATACACCGCAAAAACTGCTGTTCAAACCTCTTTTTTTCATTTCCTCAATATGTGGATCAAAGATCTGTAATAAGTATTAAACGTGTGGCATATTTCGTGATATCAAATCACGGCTCGGCATTTCGCGTTGCATTTCGAACAAATTATATGTGGTATCACCATACATATAATAAAACGTATAGATGATTTTCAATAAAATAACATTAAGATAAGATTTCCACGCTTCATCTATTGGACTTTAACCCTCTCAACACAAAAACATGTACATACCGACGCGATCCATCACTATTTTGAAATCCATGAATAGGGATCACGATTGAAATATCACCAAAGAACTTAGATAATAAGAAGGGACAACTCGTTATAATTGTAGCGAAAGAGCGCAACCGAGGCGTGCCTTCTCTTTTGCCCTAGTACGTTTTTTGATTGGATGAAATGAGAAGGCACGCCCCTGTTGCGCGCTTTTAGCCCGAACACAATGAAAACGACGAGCTACGGACCACAGCTGTCAAATTATTTTTCCACGTATTCTTATGTAGATAATTATTTTGGCGACGACATGGCTACGCGACGACTGTGGTTGTGGCCAGATTAGATCTATTCCTATTTTTCCAGCGACAGATAACGTTCTTCCTCTTCTTTTATGTCAAATTCATACAAATTCATGATGTCGCTGCCGCGTTCAAAGAAATCATGTCGCCATCGACAAAGCGTTTAGATAATAAAGATATATGAAGAAGTTGTGGCCCACAGCTCGTCGTTTGCAATGTGTTCAGAATTTGTCGCTACAATTATAACGAGTTGTCCCTTCTTATTATCTACGTTCTTTGATATCACAATAAATATTGAACGTGTGACAGGCGCCCCACACTGTGTTAAATTAACGAGTAGACTGCCCAGCGATAATTTTCTTCGATATGTGGTTAGTTATTTTTGCTGAGAGCCATGTTGCCTGACCAATGCAAATGTTTCTGGTAGTGTTGTCACCGCTACACACATCCACAGTACAATTTATCAAATTAATCCAACGTTTTTGGTCTGCATTTTTTACACGGCAAACTTACCAAAAGTTACCAAAATAAAAAAAAGTTGCCAAGTTACCAAGCCCTCAAAAAGTTACCTATTTTGGTCACAAGTGGCCATAAATTAAAATTGGTTGGATTGTCGACATGCGTCTTCTGTATACTGTTTATTCTGTGATTTTAATGGACTACAAAACTGCAAACATACCATTTTGTAAAGACGCTGATAAAAAAGATAAATATATTTGGTGAAATTTTGTAGAATTTTCATATTTTTTGCACAAAGTCTGAACTTGAGACTTATATGGTGTTAGCTGAGAAATCAGCTATATTTTCACAAAAAAAAATAATGAACATTAAATAAACTAAATAAAAATAGCCAAAACTTGCTAAAATCTCGCGTCCCTTTTTATATTTGGGTCATTGTGTTGTTTCCAAAGAAGGACGTAGCGGGGACTTTCTTTATGGAATTTTTGTTATGAATGGCTTAAATTTAAGTGCGAAATTTTATTCGCAACATTTAGAAAATGACGAATGAGAATAAAAGAGCACGAATTTCCATCTGAAGCAAAACTGTCTGGGAAGACAATACCTGTGAAAATTTGTATCATGATGCCAACATACTTTAGGTGCAATCCCGTATTCCTCGGTCTAGTAAAACTGTCAAAAAATAAAAATTCGCTCAGAGCGAGAGAGTTACATTGAAAAGTACGGGATCGCTTTCTAGTAAAATATTGTAACTTCTGTCAACTTCAACACAACCTCCAAATTTTGGTTGTAAATTTTTGCTTATTTTGTATGTAAACACACTCAGCTCACACATGTAAATAACCAAAAATACTTTCAAATTCATTAGAATCCACTTAAAAAAGTAATTAAATACTTTTCAACATGAATTAGCAGAGTGCACTTTTTTTTTGTTTACAATTTGGTTGCCAAACACACTACAGCTGATCGTTTGACACATTTACCAGAATTTACCAGCAAAAAATTCTCGGACTAAAACTGGTACCTTCTGACAGAGAGAGAACCGTATTTACTCTCTTTTTTGTCCTCTCAATAGTCAGAGAACCGAGTACAGTAAAATATGACTGATTCTGAGTAGTCCGGACTCGTACGGGATCGCAACTTTTATTGTTGCTTATTATTGCCCTCCGACAGGCATGTGAGAGAGTGAGTTTAAAAATAGGAGGTTCGAATATATGGACATCAAAGTACAATTAAATATGTAGTTGGATTGTTAAAAACTTAAAAAGTGACGGTTCCATATAAATGAATGGCATTTTCTTTTCTCGAAATGATGTTGGCCTGTTTTCTTCAGCCCTCTCACAGTTTCACGTGTTCATTTCTCAAAATATTGCCCTCCGACTATGCAAAATACTTTATATAGCCATTTTTCAGGACGAAAAGTAACCTAATGCAAATGTTACAATGTAAGGCAAAATTTTTCAATAGAAAATAATACGCCATAAGTTTGTAATTGATCTCGTTTTTTATATTTAAGTTATACAAACATGACTTCTGATCAGAACAAAAAACAGAACAAAAACAAAAATTACAACAACAAATTATACGCACATTGACAATCAGTACAAAGCAGAATTACAAAAAACACATCATTTTGACAAAAGGTACAAATTCGCCGTGAAATCAGCGGATCCGATAACACCACCTCGTATAGATTCGCCTTGATCGAAATGTTTACTTTAGGGAGGGAAATGAGAGAGAAGCGGTTTCAAATCCCCCAAGGACTAAATTATTGGCATTTTTTGAGTTAAATAATTACGATTCTGGGGCAAATGGATTTTTGTATAGCGAACTACCACTGCATTATGTATGAAATAGCAAAGAAAAAAATGGATCAAAGGACAACGTGGACAAGAGATAGATATTTCAAGACTATACGTTGTGTTAACAAAAAATGTACAATTGTTTCATTTACGGTTGCTCTTATTGCATGTACGTGGCCCAAGGTCTTTTAATCATTTATTAATGAATGAGGGAGTTTTGAATCTAACATTTGTCGACGCATGCCAGGCACGAGGTGTAGCAACGAATGATAGTGAATGGCGAGAATGTATGATAGAAGCTAGAGAAACCGAGTCTCCTCGAAAAATACGCCAGTTATTTGGATTCATCTGTGGCCTTAGAATTGTGGAATGAATTTAAGATTTGCATGAGTAAAGATTTCCTAAGGGTTCACAATAAATATATCATATAATCGAGCTCTGATAAAAATAAGTGAGATTCTTCAAACACACAACCTTTCATGTCAAGCTCTTGGTCTACAAACTCCACTTCATGTGCCTGAATACGTAAATTCGGATTTTTTCAATCAACGTGAAGAGGGTGCTCTTTTTGATGAAATGTATAAGAACGCAAATGATGAACAACGCTATATTATTGGCAAAGTTTTGAGAGAAGTTTTACATCGTGACACTGGCAGCAACGTATTTTGTCTTACAGCAAATGCAGGCTGCGGAAAAACGTTTGTTCATACAGCAATCATACATAAATTAGATTCGTTGAACCTTAAATCTGCAGCTACTGTATTCAGCGGTATAGCTTCTACTCTTTTGATAGGCGGTCGAATTCAAATTTTGGAGAATTCAGTGACAAACATTACACCTAACAGTGTTGAAGGAGAGAATATTAAAACGGCATCGCTGATATTGATAAATGAAATTTCTTGCTCTTAAGGTTATTGACAGACTTTTACGTGATTTCAGTGCAACGGGAGATAGGGAAATTATATATGGGAGAAAGAAAACTTTAATGTCTGGTGATTTCCGCCAAATTTTGCCGGTAGTGCCCCATGGTTCCCGTGTCACCCTAATTGAAAATTGTGTTAAGGCCAAAATACAATAGCGCAGTGGCAGTGGCAGTGACAGTTTAAAATCAGCTGTTGCTGTTAATATTGGCAGTCACTGCCGCAGCAAATACAATACGGCGTTGTCAGTGACAGCTTTTTTTGACATTCCCTTTTGTTTGTTTACATTTTTGTTGTTGTCTTTTAGGCTTCAGTGACATGAACAAAAGTTGGCTGCATTTTATTTATGTCAAATTCAGCATGCGAAGGTTGCTGCGATGAGGGCAGTGGCAGTGAATTTTTGGGCTAAACTGAGCAGTACTGCCAGCTGCCACTGCTGTATTGTGAGCAGTGTTGCCACTTGAAAATATTTTTAAGTACCAAAACGCCTACCGAATCCGTTTGCAAACTACCAAAGTTTTGTTCATCACTAATGCTAGATTTCTAGAATTTAATAAGTTTTTAACTACACAAATTAACAGTAAAAATTAAAACTACACATATTATTGTTATCAGGGTCTTTAAATAAAAGAATTCACGCATTGTACAAAAACTTTTTTAAAAAATGTAAATGCCTTTGAGATTAATTCCATTTTTCTTTGTGTGTGAAAAAACAAAATCAGACATTTTATGCATTTCAATAAAAAAAAATCCCAAATTCGTTTCAATTTGCATACACTCACACTTTTTTACCAATACACTCACACTTTGAAAATTGCCTATCATCAATTTTTCTTTCAAGACGATGGGTAATTTCTGGTTCTATTTCAACAGCCAATCGGTCATAGCTTTGGGAAGTGAGTTTTTGTTTGCATAAAATTGTCTGCTTAATAAAATATAGAAAAAAAACTAAGAAATCTTATACGTGTGAGCAAAGTGAAAGCAATGTTTTGAACGTGTAAACGTAAATTAAGCGAACAAATTTTAATGCTCAATTTGGTTTTTTTTTTTCAAAAAATGTTTGCCTACCAAAAGGTTCATCAAACCAACCAAGCTACCAAAGGAGAATGAACCTACCAATTTTGGTCCAATCGGACCAAAACGGCAACGCTGATTGTGAGTCGCTTCATTGGACACCACATTTTCTAAAAAACAGCTGATTTCGAAAAACTGCCACTGCCACTGCCACTGCCACTGCCACTGCGTTATTGTATTTTGGGCTTCAAATCTGGGGTCCGAATTTTCCTTTTTCCATCATTTGACTTTCACGCTTAATATGAGAGCCCTCTCACATGAAACTGATTTTGTAAAGTTTCTCAAATTACTTGGTCAACCAAAAATGCCAATTTTCGCTATTGAAATTCCAAATAATTTACTTGCTGACACAATTAATCTACATAATTGAAGAAATCTTTGGGAATATTGGGGAAAACATTCTTTCTGATCACATTTTGTATTCTATTATACTGGCGCCAAAAAATGATTATTGCTCTTTAATAAATGGGTAGGTTCAGAAGGCGCAGAAGTTGAGCGCAACGTTGATAAAAAAAAATCAGTGATCGTAATGTGTCTTCTGGACGGCTTGATACATTAGCTGTCAAATTCAACAACACACAACATGTTGTCTCAAATGATCAGAAAAGTATTACGATCACCTAACACGCAACTGTTCAGTTGATCAGAAGTACAAAGCAACGAGTTCAGAAGATGCAATCGCAACAGTTACTGAGCTGTTGCGCCTTCTGAACGTGCCCAATGCAGAAGTTTTGGAACGTATGCCAGGACAAAAAAAGTCATACTTTAGTGTTGATATAATTATTTCTGATGATGTGCGGGAGCATAATAATTACCCTATCGAGTTTTGAAACTCTTTAACTGTCAGCGAATTACCTCCACATAAACTGGTACTAAAAAAAACTGTATTGTATTACTTATACGCAATCTAAACACAACGAACGCATAAAACCTCTTCAGATTGTGGAGTTTTAACTGGAATCTCATGTTTCCCTCGCATTCATTTGTCCTATTCTGGCACTCTTTTGCTGATTTCGTTTCAGCGTACCAATTTCCAATCATTCCCGCGTTTTGTATGACTATTAATAAATCTCAGGGGCAACAATTTCAAAAGGTTGGTATTTTATTACGAATACCTGTATCTTCTCATGGACAATTTTATGTTGCTGCCAGTAGAGTTCGCTCATTTGACGGATTGCGGTTCTACATTTCAGATACTATAGATTAGGGATGTGCCGAATAGAGATTTTGCCCGATAACCGGATTCCGGATATCCTGTAAAAAATAAGTGCCGGATTCGGATATCCGATCGGATATCTGGTAGACTCTTGCCTTTAATAAATTTCATAATGTTATAATAGGTTTTTTATTGAGCTAGGATTTCTGCTTTTTCGAGTTGAACTATCCAATACATAATTAAGAATACAAAATGTCCACTCTGAAATCCAAGTTATGATATAATCCTGTATTAAATAGATAACTCCTCCCTCTGCAATACGGATTTATCGACTATTTTTGGTAAATAAAGGAGAAAAGTCAAAGACAAAAGATAAACAGCCAAGAACACCGCTAAGAAAAAACGCGTGTTTAATTTGTTTTTTTTTTTTAAATGTGATGAAAATCAAACTAAAATGCATGGTTACATATCGTTTCGCTTCCCGAATCGCCCCGTAAGGCTTCATTGTTGCAATATTTTGTGACACACATGTCAAAACTCGTTTTATTTTCTGTCATCAATAAATCTAAAAACTGGGTAAATGGTGAAATAAATAATTCGAAAATATAAATCAGCTAGCTAGTTAGGAGAAACGTGCTGAATCATATGAAAGACGGCTAGAGTCCGACCGATTCCAATTTTTTTTCAGGTACCGATGCCAATGCCGATTAATCGGCTTATGGGGAAAGAATCGGCCGATGCCGATTCCATAAAAAATTACAAATAAATGTATTAATTCATAAAATCAGTTCATTTCACGGAGTTAAAAAAAAAAAAGAAAAGAAATAATTGAATTAATTGGCTTGTTATGCAACATTACATACAATGCATGTACATACATACATATGTATGTGTAAATATATATGTACATATATCACATTTATGTACATTACATAAAACACTTTTTTTATGGTGCTAAGCAAAAAATATTTGGGAACATAAAATTTCATTTCGTTTTGTACTCTTTTGCACTCAATGCATAAGAACTTATATGCTAGGTATGTATGTACATACATATAGTGGTCCACAAAATAAAAGAATTGCAATATTTTGACCGATTTTGTCTTTTCTATTTAATGTTTATTATTTTTTTTTATAAAAGTCTAGCTGGTATACAACAAACACCATATAAATTCAGATTTCAAACTTTGTACAAAAATTAGAAAAATTCTGCTTATTTTCACCAAAATTTCAAACCTTTTGATCAAAATTTTGGTATGCAGTTTTGTAGACCATTTCATTCTAGTATAATGAAGTGCAAGTTTCAAGCTGCTATAAAATCCCGTTAATTTTTGGCAATTTTTTTTTGCTGGCAGTGTTCTCCATATAAAAGAAAATTGTCGCACATACTTTTGTATGGAAAAAACGTGAAACACCTTCAAAAAAAAAATCATTTTTGTGAACTGTCTGCAAATGTTTTTTAATGTTGGCTGTCGCTTCACCTGAACATTTGTAAATAAATTCCAAAGAATCGGCAAAGAATCGGCGAAAAAAGGCCGATGCCGATGCCGATGCCGATGCCGATGCTCAATTTTGTGCCGATAATAGCCGATGCCGATGCCGATTAATCGGTCGGACTCTAAAGACGGCGAACTCTACTGAAAGCTTCTATTGAAGAGCGAGACCAGGATATTTGGCAATTCTTTGAGGAAATCGCCAACGGCTCTGGTACTGATTCCAATTTTTGTACTGATCCTTTAATTGGGTGGAATCATAGACGGCCGCTGTGGTGTAGCGGTTCAACCCAACCGCTGGCAAATCTACGAGTGCCATGAAAACCGCTTCTCATAAAAATACAATCGCCGTTCGGAGTCGGCGTAAAATTGTAGGTCCCTCCCCTTGTTTGACAACATCAATTAACTCTTAATTACTAGTTAGATACTATTAAATTTGATTACGAAAATGTAGCAAAAATATCTGAACTATATTTTTAAATAGAATCTTCTATAATCGAAATCCGGAGATCCGGCCGGATTTTAACCAGTGTCCGGCCGGATAGTCGGATAACAGAAAAAAGGCCGGATAAGCCGGATTCCGGATATCTACCGGATACCCGGCACATCCATACTATAGATCAAGGTCATTTCTGTGCCGAACAAAGGGTTTTTACAAAAAACATTGTTTATAGAGGAATTATTGCCCACTAAATTTTAGCGCTAATAAAATATTTAAAGTAAAATGTAAAAATTGTAGTCACGTTTTACTTAGTTCCAAAGCAGGAGATTTTCCAGTAAGTAATAAGAATCTCGACAGTAACTGGCACTCCTAGATATTTATAAAATAGCTCAGTTGTATGGTGGAAATAAATAGGTTATAGTGACCTGATCTTGAGTGAAAGTAGTGCGAAATTTCATGTTTATAGCTGCATAAATGGAGAAGTTACAACAAAAAATCTCTTATCTGAACACACAGTTGTATGGAGGCTATAGGTTATAACGACCCGATCTTCGCCATTTTCACTGTAAGTATTCTTTTGATAATGGGTGGAAATATTGCGAAATTTCATGTTCCCATATGCACAAAAGAAGGAGTTATAACAAAAAATCGTATATCTGAACAATCAGTTGTATGGGAGCTATATGTAATAGTGACCCGAACTTTGTAATTTCAACTGTAAGGATTTAGTTAATAATGATGTTAATAATAAACGGAGGAGTTATAATGAAAAATCTTATATCTGAACAATCAGTTGTATGGGAGCTATCGGTTATAGTGACCCGATCTTAGTATTTTTCACTGTAAGTATTTTGTTGATAATGGGAAGAAGTATTGGATAATTTCATGTTGCTATCTGCATAAATGGAGCAGTTATAACGAAAAATCTCATATCTGAACAATCAGTTGAATGGGAGCTATATGTTATAGTGGTCCGATTCTTCCGTTTCCGACAAATGATTAGTACAATATAAAAATATACCCACCTACCAAATTTCATCTGGATATCTCAAAAATTAAGAGACTAGATTGCATACAAACAGACGGACATGCTCGACGTTCTGATCATTTAAGTATACATTTTAATGGGTCTACCTCTTCTCATTCTGGTAATTACAAACATCGGACCAAAGTTATAATACCATTTTATGCTCATGGAAGGTATAATAAGTGCAATATTTATTTTATATAAACAGTTGTTTTGGGTAAATGAATAAAATGTAAATGCAATTAATGAAAATACATATTACATGTCCTCTGTATTTAAATTTGAGTAAATGTTCATATTTATTAATTTTTTTGTTACATAACAAGTAAAACAAATTTTGGTATGGCAAATTTTAAAGCTGTTTTGATAGACTTTTTTGTGTTGATTACGAAACCATAAGCATCAGCTCCAGACTTTGCAAAAAAAACGACGTCAAAGTGTCAAAAAATCACGTTGCAATATTTTAGAAGCTGTAACAAAGGAACAATAGGTGACCGAACTTTCCTGGCTTAAATTAAAGCTTGAACTCTCGACTACTATCTCTGATATACTTCTATTTGTTTTTAGAAAAAATGAGGAAGAAGTTGAATAAAATTTTTGAACGTTTATTATAGGTTTCAAAAAGAAGTGTCATTGACATTTTTATTGTGGTAAACCAACTGTACATTGAATTCTTGTACCAAAATATATCTTTCCCATGATTCCAGAAAATTATAAAAATAATAAAATATTATAAAACTATAAGCACCAATAGCTGACGCTATATAAATAAGCCACATTACTCGTTAGCAAGGTTGCCGTTTTGCGCTTCTCCATCCAAAATTGGTAGGTTTTTTCTCGTTGGGAGGATGGTAGGATGCTTAAAATTTTGGTAGGTTTCTTTGCTCATAAAACAGAAAATATCTCTGGCTTGTTGTAATGTGTCACTTTGTCAGCACTGTCCGCAGGCTTGCCAAATTTGGCAATGACAATTTTACCCTCATTAATTTAAAAACTTCGTTGGGGTAGGCAGAATTCTAGGTTGTCAGAATGACAAGGTTGTTAAAATATTTTAAATGGGCGATTCAAAAAAGAAAACCACTTATTGTTAGTCATATTTCCAGTAAATCGGAAAATCTCAAAGTTTTTAACCGCAACTCGAAGAAATTAGTGTCACACCGGCAGCGCGCAGATTTTGTCCCAAGCCCGGAGGCTCCTAGACCCGGACATTTGGCAAGCCTAACCGTGAGGTTTATTTTATATATCGTTAACTAAAGGTGAAAAAGTGCCAATTCCATTTTTTGAATTTGTTCAGGATTATCTGTCATTATGCATCACAAACTAAATAAAAAAAAAATGGACTTGGCACCTTTTCACCTTTAGGTAGCAATATGTATGTATATGTACATACTTCATAATACATATGTACATATAGTATGCAAATGAGCGCTACGATTTTTCACGTCATTTACTCCAAAGCCTTTTTTAAAACTATAAACTGCGAATTTTTTGCCATCTTTTCGGTTTTTCGCAATTTACACGAAATTTTGAGGGTTTAGAAGTCAAACGGACCTCAGATTCGGATTCAGTGGGTCGAAATACATGTCGGTAGGTGTGTCTGGTTAAAAGCATACACCATTTTTTTGTGTGTGCTAAATGTAAATAATAGCTATTATTCTGATCTTTTTGTTTACTGGATATCTTATTTTAAGTATAAAAACCAGGAAAGAAAATTTTTCAGTGGCAACCCTGCTCGTTAGTATAATTTTTTAATTTTGGACGTTTCAAAAAATAAATAATAAGCTTTCAAATTCTGAAAAAAATCAATTTTTAAACCAGTCAATAGTTTTAAGCAATTTTTAATATATTGTGGTTCAAATTTTAGTCCAAAACGTTCGTGGTTTAAAAATCAAACCAAAATGTTTTAATTATAGTTTCTAGGTTTCATATATAGAAAATTTGGTTTAAAATCTAAATCGAAATAAAAAGCGTTTGCACGCAGCGAAATGTGGTGTTGGATCAAACTCAACATATGAAAGCACATTTACATGCGTGGCTGTAGCTGAGTGTGCAAAGCTGCTTGATACAATTGGTTGCTACTAAGGCTGTCCGGGTTCAATCCCCATCAGACGGAGCATGAAATTTTATTTTTATTTTTTATTCTTAATTATGAAAATGTTTGGGTTGAAAATTTTAACCGAACTGTTTAAATTCTATACCCAACATATGTGCCCTCTTTTTTTAATTTATAAGGTTTGTATTTGAAACTGAATTTATGTAATTTGGTCATACATATATCGTCGTTTAAAGTGCAAAACCGCGTATCAACAAAATACAAAACCGCGTATCAGCAAAATGCAAAACCCCGTATGTGAAGTTGTAGAAATTGTTTTCTAGAGCGTAAAAACACTCATATTTCAAAATGGTTTTCTTTTTTATAACGCAATTGCATTTCTGGCTAGTATATTTCAGGACGAATGGATAAGGATTGAGCCAAGAACTTATGTGAGCAAATCTAATTTTTGCCAGCCAATGTCAGTTACGCGGTTTTGCAGAATGACGATACGCGGTTTTGTACTTTAAACGACGATATGTACTCCAAAAAGTTTAAAATTAAAACCAAAATTTTTAACCGTGTATTGAAACACTTTGGTCCAACATTTTCACCAAGAGTTCACGTTCACGATTTTTAGTGACGCATTTGTCTTCTAATATTGCGGTTTGGTGGTTGTCAGAAGGCATATTTGCCGTCTTAAATAACTTAGCACAACTCTACATGCATACAAAGATACGTAATAGTTTCAGCGCGTTTAAAAGGCGCCACGTCCCTTTTTCAAATAACTCCAATTTTCTCTAAGAGCATGGGATTGATTTCATATATCTCTATACCATTTTCGAGTAATTTACCATGGGAGGTGTCACGTCCATTTTTCCAATAGCCCCAATAGCGCGTTTTATATATCATGTACATACCAAGTTCCAGTACTCTTCCATGAACACATTCAGAGATATGCAGTATGAAAAATTCGATGTGTATGGGAAGTGCCACGCCTCCTTTTCCGATAACCACAATTTATCTCCATGAGTTCAAGACCTCTTCCATGAACATTTCCGGGATATGTAGTATGAAAAATTCAGTTTGTATGGGAGGTGCCACGTAACTTTTTCCAATAACCGCAATTTTTATCCATGAATATGCAAATGTTTTCATATATCTCCATACCATATTCGAGTAGTCTACCATGAACACTTCCAGAGATGTGCAATATGAAAAATTCGGTTTGGAGGTGCCACGCCCCCTGCACCTAGCGGTATGAAATATACTTTACATCCGATTCTCATACCTACCATATATAACACAAACAATTTCATATAGATCGGTCGAGCCGTTTAGGAAGAGTTCGATTTTTACCTTCCTTTTATTAACTCGGGATGTAACTATGTAATATTGATGCGCCTAAAAGATGCAGCGATTTCTATTCTCAAGTTACATACCTGATGACAGTACGAATGGCAATTATAATAGGGAGGTTTCAGTTTTTTAAACTATAATTTTATTATTATATGTATATTAGATAAAAAATTTCGATGAAAAAAAAAAAAATTTTCTCGGGTTCACATCTATCCTATCTTTTAAGTTGGAACCAACAATACACACCCACCAAATTCATTGAAATCGGTTAAGCGGTTTCGGAGATTAGCGTAAACGAACACAGTGACACGGGATATTTATATATTAAGATACCCTACTATAAGCACCTACCATAGATACCAAATTTCAATTTCATTTGACTTATGGTTTTGAAATTATAGCTGATAAAATTTTTAATGCCTATGGGATGTGCCACGCCCGCTTTTACAAACCCATTTATATATAAGCACCTACCATTGATATATCTGCATACTAAATTTCAAGTTCGTGGGACTTATAGTTCCGAAGTTATAGCTGATAAAAAATTCCATGCCTATTGGATGTGCCATGCACTCTTTTCCAAACTCATTTATATATACCCTAATATGAGTACCTACCATTAAAATGGCTGCGTACGAAATTTCAAGTTCAAGCGACTTATAGCTCCGGAGTTATAGCTCATAAAACATTTCAGGTCATGGGACGTGCCGCTCTCCCTTTTAAAAACTCGCCTATGGGATGTTCCACTTAGTTATATATGCCTTACTTAAAGCGCCTACCGTAGATATGCCTGCACACCAAATTTCAAGTTCTTGGGACTTATGGTTTCCAAGTTATAGTTGATAAAATGGTCCACGCCTATGGGATATGCCACGCCCCTTTTTACAAACTCATGTATATATAGCCTACTGTAAGCTCCTACCGCAGATATGTCTGCATACCTAATTTCAATTTCATGAGACTGATGGTTGTGAAATTATGGCTGATAAAAATTTCCACGCCGATGGGATGTGCCACGCCCCCTTTTACAAACCCCTTTATATATACTTTACAGTAAGCAGCTACCATAGTTATGTCTGCATACCAAATTTCAAGTTCATGTGGCTTATAGTTCCGGAGTTATAGCTGATAAAATATTCCTATGGGATGTGCCACGCCCACTTTTACAACCTCATTCATATATACCCTACTATAAGCACCTACCACATATATGACTGAATAACACATTTCAAGTTCATATGACTTTTAGTTTCGGATTTATAGCTGATAAAATATTCCACGACTATTGGATGTGCCACGCCCACTTCTACAAACTCATTTATTTATACCATACTATAAGCAGCTACCATAGTTATGTCTGCATACCAAATTTCAAGTTCATGTGGCTTATAGTTCCGGAGTTATAGCTGATAAAATATTCCTATGGGATGTGCCACGCCCACTTTTACAAAGTCATTTATATATACTCTACTGTAAGCACCTACCATATATATGACTGCATACCAAATTTCAAATTCATGTGACTTATAGTTTCGAAGTTATGGCTGATTAAAAATTTCACGCCTATGGGAGGTGCCACGCTCCCTTGTCGAATCCCAATTTTTTTACCCTATTATAGGCCTAGGTGTCATGGCAATACTCTGTCAAAATTTTGTTCGATTCTCTCTGTCGGTTTAGGCTGCAACCTGGCACATATATTCTCTTAGCGTAAAATAATTTTTGGGGATGTCTCTGCCACAGGGCCACCTATCGTGTAAGTTCCAGGTCCAAATTTTTCTTTTAAATTGGCTAAATTCTTTTCTAAATATGAGCCAAATCAGCAAGTAAATGCAATTTTTAAAAATTAAAAAAAAAATTAAATTTTTAGTCGAAATATTTCCCTTCAAGGTGCTGAAATATGTTCCAAATATGAACGAAATCAGACCAGCCGTTAAGTAGTTTAGTGACATTCAATATACGGAAAACTCTATGAAATTGTGAAATCGTGACGTCTCAGCTTTCTTCATTTTTCGACAACAACAACAAAATATTTCAAATTTTTTTAAATCAAAGAACCTTCCACACAGAAGGTCGAAAAATGTGCTTTTTACAGAATTGAAATCGGTTCAACCGTTTGGTGAGGCATCGCCGTCATACGAAAGACATTTCACTTTTATATATATAGACTAGCAGAGCACCCGACGTCGTTCGGGGTAAACAAATCAAAATATAAAACAGTAATACAAATATTCAGTTCAGCATAAATTAAAGGAAACAAACTATTTTCTTTGTTTACATTAAGGCTTACTTATGAGCTATACTTTTAGCTTTATCGTGCTTTAATTAATATATATTGATCATCACTTGTACTACAAATTTTGTTCCATTATTAATATTAGAAAGATTAAGGTAACGATCAAACTTGTAAATTAAAATTATTCTACTACGGTACATTCCGTTTAGCTGCCTATTCGATTAGCTCTTTTATTTAGGTGCACTTTTCTGGTAGAAAGCTTAATTCGGAAGGAGTTATATTCATTATGAACGGAACTTTTTCGTTTAACAGCATCGCGAGATTAAAAAAGGATTTAATCTTTCCATTTCAAAATAATCTAAAGACGGTAAGGTTTCAAAAAAACACACAGTTTTAAATATCCGAGTTATCTAATAGATAAATATATATATGTATATCCCCCTTTTACAAACTCATTTATATATACTTTACTATGAACACCTCCCATAGATACCTATGTATGAATACCAAATTTCAAGTTCATGTGACTTATGGTTCCCTATTTATGGCTGATTAAAAATTCCACGCCTACGGGATATGCCACGCCCCCTTTTATAAACTCAGTCATATATACCTTACTATAAGCTCCTACCATAGATACGTCTGCATACCAAATTTAAATTTCATGTGACTTATTGTTTTGGAGTTATAGCTGATAAAAATTGTCACGCCTATGGGATTTTCCACGCCAGCTTTTACAAACTTATTTATATTTATCTTTTTATAAGCACCTACCATAGCTACACCTGCATACCAAACTTCAAGATTGTGCGACTTATGGTTCCGAGGTTATACTTGATAAAAAATTCCACGACTATGGGATATGCCACGCCCCCTTTTACAAACTCGTTTATATATACCCTCCCATAAGCACCTACAATTGACATGTCTGCTCATTTATATAGACCTTATTATAGCACCTACCAAATATGTATATAACTGCATACCAAATCTTAAGTTGATGCGACATATGGTTCCGAAGTTATAGCTGATAAACGTTTCAACGAATATGGGATATGCCACGCCCCC
>NW_023458570.1:5330294-5335403 GCF_013731165.1 Rhagoletis pomonella | reverse complement strand
ATTTTTTTATGCGGTTTTTAAGAATTTTTTACATGCTGTTTTTGTATGAAAGTAAAGAACTTTTTTATGCGGAATTATTTTATGCGGCTTTCCGAGGAACGTATGTACCGCATAAAAACAGACCTAAGTGTATATGTACACGGTCAAAAATTTGGGTTTAATTTTTAAACCGCGCTGGGACTACTGCCTTTTTTAAACTTTTATAGTCTACTTTTTAAACCAGTCAATAGTTTTACGCAATTTTTAATATATTCTGGTTTAAATTTTAGCCCAAAAAGTTCGTAGTTTAAAAATCAAACCAAAATGTTTTAATTCTAGTTTCTAGGTTTCATATATAGAAAATTTGGTTTAAAATCTAAACCGAAATAGAATATGTTTGCACAGCGAATTGTGGTGTTGATTCAAACTCAACATATGAAAGCACATTTACATGCGTGGCTGTAGTTGAGTGTGCAAAGATGCTTGATACAATTGGTTGCTACCAAGGCTGTCCGGGTTCAATCCCAACCAGATGGAGCATGAAATTTAAGATTGTTTTTTTTTTTTTTATTCTTAATTATGAAAATGTTTGGGTTTAACATTTAAACCGAATTGTTTAAATTCTAAACCCAACATATGTGCTCTCTTTTTTTTAAACTTGGAAGGTTTGTATTTGAAACTGAATTTAGTTTGGTCATATATGTAGTCCAAAAAGTTTAAAATTAAAACCGAAATTTTTAACCGTGTATTTCTTGCCGAATTTTTCTTTTTTTAAATCAATTTTGTGTACGAGTCTTAAGAAATAAATTTCGGACCTTAGCTCCTCGTGGCACATATGTTTGTACATATCGCCAATCATAACTCACAATTTCGTATGTGTCATCAAAAACAAATTCATTCCGTAAGAGATTTGCTATGTGTATATAACTTTGCCGCAGATATTGTAAAATAAGGTTTTTAGGCATTTTGTCTGAAAATTACAAAATGAAATCGGAAATTCCCAAATTACCAAAGAAAATAGGAGTTACCAATTTTGGTGACATTTTACCAACGTGGCAACCGTGATGGTGGGTAAAACCGGATAAAAATACATATATATGCATGTATAGTATTTACATAGCACAAATTCAAAATTGAAATTTTTGTTGACCGCCCGCATACCTCGGTCATCGAGTTAACTCGACCAGTCATTGCCACTGCGGACACCATTGAACGCTTTCGATACACTCACTCTCTATGCTTGAGTGGCTGTCGATATATGTACGCCCGTGCCATCTCCCGCCTCCCCGGTGGTTTAGACCACTCTCGTTTCGGCGCACTTCCGTCTTTCCGTCGCACAACCATACATATTTTCCTTCATGTTATGAATTCCGTTTTGTTATATTTTGTAGTATTTGATTTTGTGGTATTAGCGGTGGGTGGAGTGCTGGAATATTTTAGATAACTTTCAGCCTAGTGTGATATGTCATAGTTTTGGTATTTTGCTTTATTCAAAATCTTTATTTAATCTTAAATACGGTAAATCCGCAAATATTTATTTGCTGGTGTGCGAATATATGCATAGGAATTCGTTTTATTCAGATTTGCGAACAAGTTGGTATTAGGAATGTTCGATATTGTATCGATTATTCTGAATATCGATATTTTATGGTGCGATAATCGATTTTTTGAATCGATATTCCCAGGTCGATACATCGAAGACATCGATACTTTGTCCGCATTATCGACATTTAAGTTTAAATTTATTTTTTATCTACAAAAAAGTTTTTTGGGAAAATACTAAATTAGATTTAACCAGCAGCTTATGTGATTCAGCGTAGAAACAAAATGCCGGAGATCGGCGAACTCACCACAGCGAAATTCCTGCTGTCAAAACGAGAACACCTGCCGGCATATGAAATTGAAGACAGCCAAAGCTAAATCCGAAGTTTGCTCGGCGGCGTTTCGGGCGATAGATTTATTTCTATCGCTCTGCTGAGCGGCAATACATGCCAAAGGTGGCCGTATGTTTTTTCAGCTTTCAAAGATTTAGAACAAAACAACATATAACACGAATTACACTGGCCGACAAAATTTCATTAAATTTTCTAACCAAGAATCGGACTATACTTTTCCGAAGGTCTTTGACGTGCTGAATTCGAATCTGACCCCAGAATAGCCCAACCATGTTAGGTTTTCGAGATATTCTAACCTAAGCGTACAAAAATCACGGTTTTTGGGGCACATTTGATCTCCTGTAACACGATGAAATTGTTTTTTTCAGAAAGATCAGCTCGTTATCTAAAAGTACTACTCCTTCCCTCCAAATGCATTTTAAATCTTAAAAAAAATCTTTATTTGTAACCGAGAAGTCGTCTGTTGAATTTACTGAGTTTAGTTTTCTACGGCTATGCACGTCATACTGATGCAGATTTAGCAACCTTTGCTAAATAAAAATATAGATTTTTAAAGCTTTAAAATAAGTTGTTATAGGAGCTCAAATGTGCCCAAAAACCGTGATTTTTGCACTTTTAGGTTAGAATATCTCGAAAACCTGAAGTGATTGGGCTATTCTGGGGTCAGATTCGAATTCAGCACGTCAAAGACCTTCGGAAGGGTATAGTCCGATTCTTGGTTAGAAAACCTTGTTGGCCTGTGTTATTTTTGTTGGTTGAAAAATACAGTGATCGATTCGTTAAACCTGGCTTAAAATAAAATAATTTATAATAATTCCCCCTTGTTTTATTTTTATATTTGTTCTCATTTCTAAATATGGTTGCGTTTTTCAAAATAGGTCACCTAAATTATAAGGCCCAATTTCAGATGAGCTACTTAAGTAGAGATTGTTGATTAACTTCTACTATTCATTTGCAGATCGTACATTTAATCTACACTTAAATGGCCAATATTGGCTATTTAAATATGAGATATGCAACCCTGTGTTTGTACCAAACAACCAAGACCGATAGAATACAAGATTGCGCTGATTGATGTGAAATTTGGGAGAGTGACGTGAATATGACGTCATCGCAGATTTGCCGGTGGAGAGAGTTGTGAGAGGTCTACCAGTATTTATATGTTTTGCATATCTATATGTATATGTACATCACACAGGCAATACACAAAATATCCTATGACGTCATATTTCGGTCAAAATTTTAAAGAGAGAGCGGTATCACAATCAGCGCCACCTTCTGTATTCGTTTCATCATGCCAAACAACCAAGATTGTTTGGTAGGTTTTTTAATCAATCCCACCAAATCCCACCAAAAAGGAATCAGCTGTTCAGCACAAAATGGCAAACAAACAAGCAAATGCAACAATAATTTCAGGGAACAAACAGCAGTGCTGCCAATTGTTTCGCATATTTAAACAAAGTTGATCTGAAACCCAACGAAAGCTAAATGGCATTTAAACAAGAATCCACAATTAAAGTGCCGTTTAAATATTCATTTGAAATTGGCCATAAGTGCGACGAAATTGTATCAGCTGTTTTTGCTAATTCTGTTAAAGTAGGCGAAATGGCAAGGCGAACGGTGAACAACGGCATCGCCCGATTCGTCGAACTTCGCCGTTCGCCGGGTATTGTGTTTCAAGCATTATTTAGCTCTTAAGTTTGACAAACCGCTTGCATGGTGTATACGGCTCTTAACTCGTTGTACCGTTAGACTTATTGTCTTGTTCTATCTTCTTTATAGAGAATTTACATGAGGCGATTTTCACAGGCGATTAGTTGAACCAAAAGTTGAATGCCAAAAAGTTGGCATCCCTATTTACATGAGGCGATTTTAATTGAACGAAAATTGTTTGTTTTGATTTTTGAGATGAATTTAAATCGCGAAATTTTACAAATTGGCATAGAAATAATGAGCGCAGCAATAATAAAAGAGTTGCTTACGAAGCTAAAAAGAAAATGCAAAAGAAAGAAACGCAGTATTTGGGCCTCAAAGTTCTTGGCTACAGGCGACAATTATTTGAGCCTCTCTGAGGCTTTTAAGGTATCCAGGAGCTCTATGTGTGTGCTACTGAAGGAAGTTTTGGAAGAATATATCCAGGTAAACCTACGGGTATGGTTTAGTTATTTGTACAACGATTTCTATTTGCTGGGCCCAAACGCGTGACCCGAATCAAAAAGATTTTACACACACCTGTAGACAAAAGTGTACGCTTTATGTAAAAAATAATAAGTTACTATATTTGTGCACTAATTTATTAATAATGTCGGTTTGAAATATGGTTATAATATGAGTTATAATCGTTTTGCAAAAAAAACCAAATTTCCCCTATTTCCAAACAGCTCCCAAGGGGTCTGTGGAGAGGTGAGGGGGAGAAGGGGTGACTTTTTATAAAGCGCGATCCATCCTCTTTCGCTTAGACGCGGTTTGAGCGGGCAAACCACCTCCCACTCCACACCCTCCACACCCAAAATCGTTGTACAAATAACTCAACATTTCCCAAATCTATCTTTTATGAGCATCAAATGGTGTTATAACTCCTTTTTATGAACATTTTCTGATGTTCATGAAAGGTATAAAGCCTTCGGCATAGCAGGAGACAACACTACTCGTACTGGTTTTTATTGTACAAATTTATTATTAAAAATATATAAATTACACGGTGTTACACTGGTCATGAACTTTTTCATAATGAATCACTTACAGCCGCACTCAGAAACGTTCTTTAAATTAGCTCTAACTGGCACTTAACTAATGATCGTTAAAACTGTTAATTAATGTTTCCTCTCAGAGTTAAATTATGAAATGAAAAATTTAATTATGGCCCTAGTTGCGACCCTTTATTTTTGTGGCATCACTCACTTTTTTCGTTCAGTTTGAAATAAAATATAAAAATAAGTATTTAGATATATGATTTTGCGCGCACTGGCTCAACAGACGCAATGGCTGAGTGAGCAGAGCACTGCCGTGCCATTAGAGAGATCCGAGTTCGAGTCCTAGGGCAGACAAATTTTCTTCTTCCTTTTTTTATTTTTTATTTTTTTCTTGTTCATTTTTTATAAACTGTTTTTATTGATTTTTTTTTGCTTTTTTGATTATTATTATTTTTTGAATTATAAATTTTACTGCTTTAAAAAGGAATTTTTTTTTTTCAATTAAATTTTTAGACACTGTTTGCTAAAAGACAAACAAAATC
>NW_023458570.1:5322254-5330194 GCF_013731165.1 Rhagoletis pomonella | reverse complement strand
TTTCAATTAAATTTTTAGACACTGTTTGCTAAAAGACAAACAAAATCAATAACAGGTCAATTCTGGCATCTATCTTTCAACTCACCGCACTCAGAGTCGTTTACTGATTACTTAAGGTGTCCCTCAGTAACGATTTGAAAAAATTCCCTCTCAGTGATTCGTTAACGGCATTTAATGAACATTAAAGTTATGTGAACAAAAACCTTTACTTAACTTTTTAACGAATGATTTTAAAAATTTTTGTTTGTTTTCAATAAATTTCAATTTCGATAACGTTGCTGTAACAGTGGCAATGGCCTAGTGAGCAGAGCACTTTCTTGCCATTCAAGAGATCCGAGTTCAATCCTCGGCAACGAATTCATATTTTTTATTTTATTTAACGTTTGGAAACTTTTGATTCATCTTTTTTCTTTCACTTTCAGTTTCTAAAATTTTTAGTTTTTCCTGTTTTTCATTTCGTTTCGTTTCGTGCGGCTGTTAAAGCTTCCTTTTATTTAAAGTGTAATTTAAATGTACTTTAAACAAAAAGTATTTTCAAAATACAATGGTAATTAAGTAATAACAAAAGGTTAATTTAAATGGAAATAAAGTTAGTAATGCTGACCTCGACAAAATTGCATCTCATTGTCATACAAAATTACATACACTAGGCAGAATATGTTTCCGTACAGTGTTTTTGTTTTAATATTTGAGATGTTTTTCGTAATATTTTCTTTTCGTAAATTTTTAATAGAAATATAGTTCATTCTGCATCAAATGGCATATAAATTAATGATTCAAAGTTTTCAGCTTTCAGCTCACTAATAGAAAGATGGAGCTGCAATTCTGAAATCATCGCATTTAGTGCAGCTGTCCGAAAGGAGTGGTTTTTGTACAACTTGTTCCGGGGATCCCACAAACATGGGTGCTGCTCGTAGCACTCCAAAAACTTTATTATATCAATTTTATTCATTTTTTCATTTAATCAAATGAAATGGTTTTGTGTAATTAAAGTTGTGTTCCTGTACTTTTCGAACAAAATCATGTAAAAATGCAAATCTGCTCGTAAGGGAACAAACCCACACAGGGTTGCACGGAAAAAAAGTTGAACGGGCTCAAAGTTGGCTGGCGACCAACTTTGTTGAAAGCGATTAGTCGAAAGGCCGTTTACATCAGGCGATTGTTGCTTTCAACTAAAAATCGCCTGAAAAATCGCCTCATGTAAATTCCCTATTAATAATACAGTCGACAGGCATTTCGTTTTCTTCTTCTTCTTCTTATTTGGCGCTGTAACCGCCTAAGCGATTTTGGCCGAGTCCAAAACAGCACGCCAGTCATATCTCTTCTGTGCTAACTGACGCCAATTGAAAATGCCAAGTGAAGCCAAGTCCTTCTCCACCTGGTCTTTCCAAAGCAGAGGAGGCCTTCCTCTTCCTCTGTTCCCAGCATCGCGGCCCGCGTTGAATATTTTCAGAGCAGGAGCGTTTCTGTCCATCCGAACGACATGGCCAAGCCAGCGGAGCCGCTGAATTTTAATTCGCTGCACTATGTCTATATCGTTGTAAAGCTCATACAGCTCATCGTTAAATCGTCTGCGATATTCGCCATCACCAACGCGTAAAGGTCCGTAAATCTTTCGCAGAATCTTTCTCTCGAAAACTCCAAGAGCCGCCTCATCAGATGCTTTCATTGTCCATGCTTCCGCGCCATACACCAGCACAGGCATGATGAGTGACTTATAGAGTGTGATCTTTGTACGACGAGAGAGGACTTTACTTCTCAATTGCCTACTCAGCCCAAAGTAGCACTTGTTGGCAAGAGTGATTCTCCGTTGGATTTCAAGGCTGACATTATTATTGGTGTTAATGCTGGTTCCCAAATAAACGAAGTCGTCTACTTTTTCAAACTTGTAACTGTCAACAGTGACGTGGGTGCCAAGACGCGTATGCTCTGACTGTTTGTGTGCTGACAGGAGATACTTCGTTTTGTCCTCGTTCACCACCAGACCCATTCGCTTTGCTTCTCTATCCAATCCCGAGAAGGCAGAACAGACGTAGCCCTTGTTTTTACCGATAATATCGATGTCGTCGGCATACGCCAGCAATTGTACGCTCTTATAAAGTATTGTGCCTAAGCGGTTCAGTTCTGCGGCTCTTATTATCTTCTCCAACATAAGATTAAAGAAATCACATGAAAGGGGGTCCCCTTGTCTGAAACCTCGTTTGGTATCAAACGGCTCGGAGAGGTCCTTCCCTATTCTGACGGAGCTGGTGGTATTGATCAACGTCATTTTACACAGCCGTATTAGTTTCGCGGGGATACCAAATTCAGACATCGCGGCATAAAGGCAACTTCTCTTCGTGCTGTCGAAAGCGGCTTTGAAGTCGACAAATAGATGGTGTGTGTCGATCCTATTCTCGCGGGTCTTTTCCAAGATTTGGCGTATTGTGAATACCTGATCTATGGTGGATTTTCCAGGCCTAAAGCCACACTGATAAGGTCCAATCAGCTCGTTGACGGTGGGCTTCAGTCTTTCGCACAATACGCTCGATAAGACCTTGTAACCTATGCTTAGAAGGCTAATTCCGCGGTAGTTGGCGCGTATGGCGGGGTCGCCTTTCTTGTGGATTGGGCAGAGCACACTTAAATTCCAGTCGTCGGGCATGCGTTCATCTGACCATATTCTGCATACGAGCTGATGCATGCACCTCATCAGCTCCTCGCCGCCGTACTTGAATAGCTCGGCTGGCAGGCCGTCAGCTCCAGCAGCTTTGTTGTTTTTCAGCCGCATTTCGTTTTAATCCTTAGTAAATATACAGAATGGAAATAACACAATTAGGTGAGTTGATAGGCAGGTCTAATATTCTATTCAATTAGGAGTAGGATTTTCAACATCGATTTTAAAGACTTCTAAGAAGGGGCAAATCTTTAGCTCTCTCCCAAAATTTTAAAACATCGTCACAACTTTTGTTTTCCGATTTTTTCAAATAAATCTGTATTTCCGTAATAATTTATTCAAAAGTTTTTTCTATAGATTCATTTGTTGCATCTTTAAATTCGTCAAAATTTGCATGGGTTCTTGCCCTTTTCGAGGTAGAAGGAATGTCATCATCCAGAATTTGGGAATCGTGCTGAGGGCGAGCTCTCTTTTCTTCAAGTACATGTCTACCCAAGTTAGAGTTTAGTAGTAGTAGAGTAGTTTAGCCTTTGTTCGCGCTGTTCTGCAGATAAAAACTTAAACTTTTTAAACAAAGGATTTAAAAACAATCCCAGAAAATGTACTAAACTTTTCTTCAAATATTTAATGACTTCAGAATCAGATGCATTCGCCTCACAATGCTTTTGTAGTTTTTTGTACGACAAAACGTACTCATGGATGGTTGGATTTAAATCTTTTAAAGTTAGGTATGTTTAAAATAGCCTACAAGCTTTTTTGAAGCGTCTTTTTTGAAAGTTACACAGTAGGTTTACGAATTTTTTAAGTTTAAAATACACATAAGTACATACATAATAATAGATTGGCGCTTACACATATGTTAGTGTTTGGCCGAGCTTCTCCTCCGATTTGTGGCGTGCGCATTGATGCTGTCACACAAAGCGCAGGGACCTACAGTTTTACGCTGACTGCGAACGGCGATAGTGTTTTTATGAGGAGCTGTTTTTCTTGGCAGAAATACACTCGGAGGTTTGCCATTGCCTGCCGAGGGACGACAGCTGTTAAGAAAACACATTTTTTCTATATTTTTTTTTGCGATGTTGCTTTGACCAGGGCTTGAACCCAGGTGCTGTGGAGTGGATGCGACAGTACATACATACATATGTATGTGAAAATTACGTGATTGACGAAAATCTAACTCACGCACACTCGCGCATGCAAAAATTTCAGTCACGCACGATCACGGATATTACGTGATTATTCATTGAAAGCCACTCACGCTCACGCATGAAAAAGCGTGATACGATGTTTCATCTAGAAAATCACGTATTTCGCCCTTCTCTAGAACATACCACCTTTAATCTGCATATGGCATCACTGTTAGCTACAGACAACTAGCCTGTTCCCGTACTTCAGGATTTAGTCCGAAATAGTCCGATGTCCTTTCCTTTCACACATTTATCATATATTTTGCGAACAATTTCTTACTAAATCATAGAATGCGGGAACAGGCTAATATTGTCGTTCCTTTTCCTTTTTTATTTTGAAGCTGTCGGATGTGGTACTGGGCTAATGGTAGTGTCACACGATTAGTACATTTGTACAGATTTGTATATTTTGGCAGTCACAGAGTGGTGTTCTTTAGAAATTTGAGTTCAGCTCAATAAGAGAATTTCCAAACCATACTACTCTGTAACTGCCAAAATGTGCAAATCTGTACAAATGTACCAATCGTGTAACACTGCCTTAAGAATTTCATCTAGAGTAATCCAGTAAGTATTGTGAAAATTACTTTTATGTGTTTACAGTGTTAAACACCAATTTGATATGTGATTTTAGTTAAGTATGCACATCATTTCAACTGTTACCGAGTATAAAAGCTTTATTTGCACTCTGTATTTTATATAAAAACCAAAAAACATTAATAAAACCTGTCAACGATCACAATTAAAAATTCAAACTACCATTTTAATTTAAGAATTAGAAGTTTTATTGAAGATTGATACTTTGATACTTAAAAGGAGGTTGGCAGTGATGGAGACGGAGTGGTTTTATCAGGAGAAGGAAGCGGTTCACTGATACAGGAAAAGCGTGACGGTTCCGCTAGCTCAGTGAAGAAGAGGTCGCAACAAGGAAGTGGTCATGGCGAGCCAGGCAGTGTTTCCGGCAGGAGGAAAGCCACTGAACCACGTTGCAATGGTGATACGCCGGTGGCCGGAAATGGAAGCGGCTGTGGTAGCAGTAGGCGCGCTTTGAAGTGTCCTGAAAAAGGTGGTCGGCAAAAGCGAGCAGTTAAGCCGGAAGCCAAGGGTGAGATTATACATGTCCGGTCAATGAAGTTAGCATCGGCGGAAGAGCGAGATACGAAACGACGGCGGAAGCTTCAGCGTAAGGATCCGGATGTAGCAAGATGTGCTAAAGGCAGTGCAGCGCGAAGGCGGGAGTCAGGGTGTCAGGGACAGATGATGCGGCATAGATCCGAAAAGGGAGCCCACGAGAAGAGACAAGATCTGGTCACCACCAGTGGCCGGCAGAAGCACGACCATGTGAGATGGTGCACTCCCGGAGATAAGCCGGAAGCAATGTCCAGTAACGCACTGTGGTTGTACATGTCGCAGCAGAAGAAAAGCTTTACCTCCAAGCAAAGACTTGACTGTAAAGATCCGTTGAAGATTGATAAACGGCTGAAGGACGCTGTGCATCAAATCCAGACAATGGGGAGACCGAGGACCAAGATGGAAGTGGTCCACTTGGAAAGACTTGCAGCGGTTGGAGTCGCAAGTGTGTCTGATCGGGACGATCAGACTTAGGTGGAGGGCAGTGTGGCGAATACTGCGGTAACACAAAGCGAACAACGAGAAATAGGCAGAATGTTCGAGGAATGACGTAGAATGTTCCACAAAGAGAAACGTCAAGTTGAATGAACACTGCGAACAGCGAGGGAAAGAGAACGAGCGATAAACTTCAGAATGTTCTAGAGTTGCCATAAGTGCCAGCGCAGGTATATAACGGCGCCGCCACAGCGGAGTTGAGTTAGTTACGAAGTTACAAGACAACAAGCTACAAGTAAAGTGAGCGGAGAATTGAGTTGCGAATAAGCAAGCTATAAGTTTAATTGTGTTAACAAGTAGTAAAGCGTTGTTATTGCTTTAACAAGTATTGTAAAGTGTTTTTACTGTATTAGCAAGTATTGTAAATTGTTTGTTGTACAATAAAGTTAATTGTACTACATTTTGGTCATCGTTAGCATTTATTTAACAATCCAGCGATACGAGCCCGAGTATATTTGGGAAATCCCTCAAGGTTTCGAGGATAATCGTAACAATAGTTTAAAAAACTAAAACCTCCCTATTATAATTGCCATTCGTACTGTCATCAGGTTTGTAACTTGAGAATAGAAATCGCTGCATCTTTTAGGCGCATCAATATTACAAAGAGCCGCGTTTGTCGTTGGTCTATTGTCACGTTATGTCACATAACTTATGTGATACTAGATTGAATTCTCGCATAGCTCTGGATAAGGGGTCATTGATTGCAAACTTGGTTTGAACATTAGCTGAATAAAAGGGATAAGAGATGCGAATACTGCGTCTTGGAACGTGGAAACTAATCCTTTCCAAGAGATAGGAGCAATCAACCAATCTTTGAATAATATTGCAGACAAAAGTTAGCGATAATGTTGACCTGCGGCTTTTGCGAGTTTATAGATTTATTAACATAAAACGGTATGAGTACGATGGCATAGGGGTTTCAAAATTCAGGGACGGCAGAGATAATTTGAGTAATATCTTTTGGATACGCTCTATTCTAGTTATCGGAAATTGATTGTAAGGACGAAACTCTTAGACAAAATTTTTAACGTATATGGACAGCTCCGTGAAGTTGGCACCCGACCTTGCTGCATTTGATAAAATACCTAGAATATGATAGCTTTAACTCTCAGGAGGATTGTAGTAAGTTTCTTTTTGTTACTGGTTGAAAAATAAGTGCGTAATGCGTTTTTTAAAAAATTCATATGAAGCTTTTTACAGCTACAGCTTCAATTTTAATGAATTCAGGTCCAGAATCGTTTGTAGTTGATTGTAGTTTAAAAAAAAAAATTTTTAGTTTAAAAATAAGTGCGTAATGCGCTTTAAAAAAATTCATATGAAGCTTTTTACAGCTACAGCCTCAATTTTAATGAATTCAGGTCCAGAATCGGTTGTAGTTGATTGTAGTTAAAAATTTTTTTTTTAGTTGAAAAATACGTGTGTAATGCGTTTCTTAAAAAATTCATATGAAGCTTTTTACAGCTACAGCTTCAATTTTTATGAATTCAGGTCCAGAATCGTTTGTAGGTGATTGTAGTTTTACAATTTTTTTTAGTTGAAAAATAAGTGCGTAATGCGTTTTTAAAAAAATTCATATGAAGATTTTTGCAGCTACAGCTTCAATTTTAATGAATTCAGGTCCAAAATCGTTTGTAGTTGATTGTAGTTAAAATTTTTTTTTTTTAGTTGAAAAATAAGTACATACATAATGCGTTTTTTTTTTAAACTCATATAAAGCTTTTTACAGTTACAGCTTCAATTTTAATTAATTCAGGCCCAGAATCGTTTGTAGTTGATTGTAGTTAAAAAAAATTTTTTTTAGTTGAAAAATAAGTGCGTAATGCGTTCTTTAAAAAATTCATATGAAGCTTTTTACAGCTACAGCTTAAATTTTAATGAATTCAGGTCCAAAATCGTTTGTAGTTGATTGTAGTTTTAAAGTTTTTTTTAGTTGAAAAATAAGTGCGTAATGTGTTTTTTTAGTTTGGCTGCGTTTCTTTATACATTCCGGATAATCCCATTTCACAGCCGGAATAAGCAGAATGCGTTTGAAATATACGTCAACATATCATCAGGAACGTTCTAAAGAATAAATAAACAAAAAAGTTTATTCCAAACGTTCAGAATGAATAAAGAAATGCAGCCTTTATAGGAAGTTATATACATGTGCTTTGAAATTTTATACACAAAAAGCGACAACAAAATACTAATACATTTTGCTTTTTTAAGTCTGCTACCACTTATTATGGAAACGTCTTTAATATGAACTATGTGTTCATTTTATAATATACAATGTTTTAAGAAAATATGCGAGAGTTTTGTGCGACGATTTTATTGACTTAAAACTAAAAAATACATTTCGAGAAAATGTTAATAATTTTACTATGGGTTGTGAACAGTATCAGATCCACTGGAAACCCACTCAATGGCTCCAACCAACTTATATTTACTACCATCGAAGAGCAAATCTTTGGGGATATCCAAAACGGAAAATG
>NW_023458570.1:5317383-5322154 GCF_013731165.1 Rhagoletis pomonella | reverse complement strand
GATTTTGTTTGTCTTTTAGCAAACAGTGTCTAAAAATTTAATTGAAATAAAAAAAAATCCTTTTTAAAGCAATAAAATTTAAATTTAAAAAAATAATAATCAAAGAAGCAAACAAATTCAATAAAAACAGTTTATAAAAAGTGAACAAGAAAAAAAATAAAAAATAAAAAAAGGAAGAAGAAAATTTGTCTGCCCTAGGACTCGAGCTCGGATCTCTCGAGTGGCACGGCAGTGCTCTGCTCACTCAGCCATTGCGTCTGTTGAGCCAGTGCGCGCAAAATCATATAAATACTTATTTTTAGATTTTATTTCAAACTGAACGAAAAAAGTGAGTGATGCCACAAAAATAAAGGGCCGCAGCTAGGGCCATGATTAAATTTTTCATTTCATAATTTTTAACTCTGAGAGAAAACATTAATTAACAGTTTTAACGATCATTAGTTAAGTGCCCGTTAGAGCTAATTAAAAGAAAGAAGAAAGCGCCAAGAAAGCACTTGGGGCCGAGATACACAAAAGCGCTAAGAAAGCACTTGGGGCCGAGATACAGAAGAGTAAACGGAACTGCCGGAAAGCGCTATGTGACGAAGTGGATCGCGATCCCTGGGGCCAGGGATACAAAATAGTGATGAAAAAGTTCCATACATCATCACACGCGATGGATGAGGCCCGAGTTAAGAATATAGTGGATGCGCTATTTCCCACACACCCACTAAGAGCCGACACAGTGTTCGTCGAGGAGCAAGCCGAGGCACCACTGTTTTCGACAGACAAGCTGAAGCTAGACCTGCGAAGCAAGAAAGCCGGCAAGGCTCCAGGCCCAGATGGCATACCAGCGGAGGCAATCAGGTTAGCAGCGGAAACGAGCCCTGATCTTCTGCTTAACATGTACAACAGCTGCATTAGGGCCCGGGTTTTCCCAAGCCAATGGAAGAAGGCGAGACTGGTGCTTATACCCAAGGGCAAAGGGGACCCAAACTCTCCTTCATCCTTCCGGCCACTCTGCATGCTAGACACAGCAGGCAAAATGATGGAGAGTCTGCTCAAAATACGCTTGACGTCAGCCATAGAAAGCGAGGGAGGCCTTTCACCCCGACAACATGGCTTCAGGAAGGGACACTCAACTACAGGAGCAATTGGCGAAGTAGTCGAGGCGGTACATAAGGCCGCAGAAGCCTGCCACCAGGCGCGGCCAATAGTGCTGCTAGTCACACTGGACGTCAAGAACGCCTTCAACTCGGCAAGATGGGACGATATGCTGGAGGCCTTGGAACGGTCATTCAAGGTTCCAACATACTTGCTGGATATGATCCGGGACTACCTCAGAGACCGTTGGCTTTTGTACGACACAACACAAGGTCAGAGAAAGAGACGTATAACCGGCGGAGCAGCACAGGGGTCTGTACTTGGCCCGGACCTCTGGAACGCCACGTATGACAGTCTGTTGCGCACGGAAATGCCGGAGAGCGCCTTCCTTGTCGCCTTCGCGGACGACGTGGCAACCGTCATAACAGCAAGAAATGTCCAGCTAGCACAGCTCAAGCTATACCAGGTCATGCGCAACGTCAGTGGATGGATGAGAGATCACGGTCTGCAATTGGCTACAGCCAAAACGGAGATCGTGCTCCTCACCAGGAAACGGATCCCAACAATTATAAATATAATGGTCGGACCTCAACTCGTGACGACTTCTAGGTCTACAAAATTCCTAGGGGTGAAGCTTGACAGCAAACTCACATTCTGGGAACACATCCATGGAGTATGTGAAAAAGCTGCGCAGAGCACGGCGGCTCTAAGCCGGCTGATGGCGAACGTGGGCGGCCCGAAGCCATGCCGCAGGAAGCTTCTGATGACAGCGGTCCCATCGGTGCTCCTGTATGGGGCAGAAATATGGGCTGACGCATTGAAAGTCAAAAAATACCGGATCCAAAAGTCTTCGGGACAGCGCAGAGGGGCACTACGCATTGCTTCTGCATACCGTACAGTGTCCGCGGACGCGGTTCTAGTTATTTCTGGCGTCATGCCAATTGAGCTACTTGCTTACGAGCGAAAAGAGATTTACAATCTCAGTGCCGAGATAGGTCGAGCAGCTGCCGCGGCAAGGGCGCGCGAGCAACTGATCCAGCAGTGGCAACAAAACTGGAACGCGAGCACAAAAGGTCGATGGACACACTCCCTGATAGCCGACCTTCAAACATGGCTGAACAGACCACATGGGGAAGTCGATTTCTACCTGACGCAATTCCTCACCGGTCATGGTTACTTCCGAGAATATCTTCATAGAATGGGAAGGGTGGACTCACCGTTCTGTCACTACTGTGGAAACGTCGAAGATAACGTGTACCACACATTCTTCATCTGCGAACACTTCTTGATTTCGCGCACAATGTTGGAAGAAAGACACGGAGACATAACTCCGAACAACATAGTTGGGATAATGATTTCCAGCGCAGAAAAGTGGGAAGCAGTTGCGAGATACGTGAAATTCGTACTCCGCTGCAAACGAGAGGACGGTTGTCTACTGAGGACACCCGAATGAAACGCCCCTACAAAAGAGCAGCCCCAAGGCTCTAACAGCGCGCTCCTGCATCTGAAGACATGCAGAATTGCGGTGCCAGATGCAGGATTCTTGCGCGGACGGTGGTAGTTTGGGTTTTAGTGGGTAGCCCAACACGCATCGGTGGGAGTCCCACACTCGGGGAAAGTAGTATACAGACTAGCGCCCCCGGCCAGTGCATAAAGCATTTCCCTCTCCTACGAAAAAAAATAAAAATAAAAAATAAAAATAAAAAATAAAAAAAATTAAAAGAAAGTTTCTGAGTGCGGCTGTAAGTGATTCATTATGAAAAAGTTCATGACCAGAGTAACACCGTGTAATTTATATATTTTTATAGCCGAGCGCACTTGTGCACAAGGGTATTATAACTTTGTTCACATAACGGTTGTTTGTAACAGGCAAAACGAATCGAGATAGATATAGACAAATGTATACATAAATGATCAGAATGAAAAGAGAAATCGATTAAGCGGTGACTGTCTGTCCGTCCGTCCGTCTGTGCACACGATAACTCGAGTAAAAATTGAGATATCTTTACGAAACTTGGTACGTGCACTTCCTTTGGGCATAGGGCGGCCGGTATTGAAAATGGGCGAAATCGGACAATAACCTGCTATGCCGAAGGCTTTATACCTTTCATGAACATCAGAAAATGTTCAGAAAAAGGAGTTATAACACCATTTTATGCTCATAAAAGATAGATTTGGGAAATGTTGAGTTATTTGTACAACGATTTTGGGGTGGGGGCGAGAGTGGGAGGTGGTTTGCCCGCTCAAACCGCCTCTAAGCGAAAGAGGATGGATCGCGCTTTATAAAAAGTCACCCCTTCTCCCCCTCACCTCCCTACAGACCCCTTGGGAGCTGTTTGGAAATAGAGGAAATTTGTTTTTTTTGCAAAACGATTATAACTCATATTAGAACCATATTTCAAACCGACATTATTAATAAATTAGTGCACAAATATAGTAACTTATTATTTTTTACATAAAGCGTACACTTTTGTCTACAGGTGTGTGTAAAATCTTTTTGATTCCGGTCACGCGTTTGGGCTGAGCAAGTAGAAATCGTTGTACAAATAACTAAACCGTACCCGTAGATTTACCTGGATATATTCTTCCAAAACTTCCTTCAGTAGCACACATATAGAGCTCCTGGATACCCTAAAAGCCTCAGAGAGGCTCAAATAATTGCCGCCTGTAGCCAAGAACTTTAAGGCCCAAATACTGCGTTTCTTTCTTTTGCATTTTTTTTTAGCTTCGTTAGCAACTCTTTTATTATTGCTGCGCTCACTATTTCTATGCCAATTTGTAAAATTTCGCGATTTAAATTCATTTCAAAAATCAAAACAAACAATTTGCGTTCAACTAAAATCGCCTCATGTAAATAGGGATGGCAACTTTTTGGCATTCAACTTTTGGTTCAACTAATCGTCTGTGAAAATCGCCTCATGTAAATTCTCTATAAAGAAGATAGAACAAGACATTAAGTCTAACGGTACAACGAGTATACACCATGCAAGCGGTTTGTCTAACTTAAGAGCTAAATAATGCTTGAAACACAATACCCGGCGAACGGCGAAGTTCGACGAATTGGGCGATGCCGTTGTTCACCTTTCGCCTTGCCATTTCGCCTACTTTAACAGAATTAGCGAAAACAGCTGATACCATTTCGTCGCACTTATGGCCAATTTCAAATGAATATTTAAACGGCATGTGTTTTCTTTAACTGCAACTACAAACCGGGCAATACTTAATATTTTTTTTATGTAAAATACTTCCAGATAGTTGCCTCTCCATACTCAAATGCAATCTAGTTAAAATATATTAAGCAACCATCATAAAATTAGGACTATTTCTGGATTTTTAACTTTTTGATATTTTCTTCCCAACTTTGACTATCTCGGGTGAAAAAAAAAATGTACTGAGCTATAACTTTACATTACATACAAAAATTTCTCATTTAATAAAGATTTCAGAAAGGTGCCACACTTACTGTTTTGAATAGAAAAAAAAAAAGTTTTGTGGGTAAAGGACTGAGACACGCTAGAATGTATTTAATAGATTTAAATTGAATTTGCTCTTGTTACCGTCAAATGACATGCTAAATAGTACAAAGGTACATAATTACTTGCTCCTGACATTATTTATGTTACTTACCGGAATTAGTGAAAGTGGATTTTGTGAAATTGGACCCTTCGAACATTGTGTTATTAATACT
>NW_023458570.1:5315812-5317283 GCF_013731165.1 Rhagoletis pomonella | reverse complement strand
CTTCTTTTCAAATTTGGCAAAGTTTTCACGCACTATTTTATAAAGCAACGATACTACTCCTGAATTGATGCAAAATTAACATCTAATATATAGTAATTTTTACTTTAAAAAATCGGGGGAAAGTTATTCAACCTTTGGCTATACAACTCAAAAATTTTTGGTTAACCTTTTCTTTTTTTTAATTCAGCTTTCACCGATTTCTCACTCTAGTGAACGCAATATTCAGAAATAATTTTTCATGAAAATTTGAATATCTCATTTAATTTTTAGCCGACTTTGCAAAAATAAACATCAGTTTTACTCGATATTAAACATACTTTTCTCTTAAATTTTTTAAAAGTTTATATAAACATAATAAAGTAGATATAAACATATACCCATTATTCGAAAGGTCTTAACTCGGTTGAGAAGCAACTCATTTAACTCACTTATAAATCATTTACAAGCTTAAGGCCTGTATGCAGCTCTCAAGAAAAGCAAAAACTCCATATAAAATAACGTACAAGAAATGGCTAATAAATTTTCTTGAGTCAAAGGCAGTACGCAGTTCTTAGGGAATTTGCTACGCTTTTTACTACGGTTTTCTAAAGTTTTTTGTGAAAAAAGAGCACAAGGCAACCCAGGTTTGGAACAGAAATATATGCCCGTTCCATTATTTCTTGAGACACACACACGAAATAATGGTAATTTTTTATTGACCGTTTTCATGAGAGCTGCATACAGGGCATTGTAAGGGCACAAAAGTTTGTGTAGCTATCACAAAATTGTATCGCGTGCAGGGATGCAGGGATTTTTAGACTAATTTTTGCGGAATACTTATTGTTTTCCGGTCAGTATAAATGTGGATACTTTTTTAAATAGGCCAAAATTTTATATTTCCTATAAAGTTTTTTTCGTTTAAATATCGATTTTCATTAAAGATGGTAGAAAGCATTACGTTTTATAAACGTATAAAGAATCGTTACTTAAGCGTGAAATTAAAGCATTTTATTTTTTGTGAACGAAGCATTGAACATATGAAGAGATCTCACCAAAATACGTATAAGCGCAATTGCTTTAGTTAGCTTAAAAGGATGCTTTAAATAAGATCTTAATAAACATATCGTCGTTTAAAGTACAAAACCGCGTATCAACAAAATGCAAAACCGCGTATCAAGATATTGCATAACCTCGTATGTGACGTTGCATAAATTATTTTCTAGAGAGTAAAAACACTTATATTTCAAAATGGTTCTCGTTTTTATAAAGCAATCGCACTTCTGGCTAGTATATTTCAGGAAGAATGGATAAGGATTGAGCCAAGAGCTTATGTGAGCAAATCCAATTTTTGGCAGCAAACGTCAGTTACGCGGTTTTGCAGAATGACGATACGCGGTTTTGTACTTTAAACGACGATATATATAAAGTAAATTATACTCTTTCTCTAGTAATCTCTTTCATATCACATATTTTCATTTGTTAATTTAAAAAG
>NW_023458570.1:5312303-5315712 GCF_013731165.1 Rhagoletis pomonella | reverse complement strand
CGACGATATATATAAAGTAAATTATACTCTTTCTGTAGTAATCTCTTTCATATCACATATTTTCATTTGTTAATTTAAAAAGAAAGAAGATTTCAATGTAGTTTACAAAACTAAATTTGATTTATTTAAGGAAACTTTTATGAATTTTACTGAAAAGGCTTTAAATGCACTCTAAAAAAATTTGTTTATTTGCGCATATTGAGAGAGGTAACCACATTCCTCTTTTAATGTTGTCAAATTTGCACGCCGTGTAATAAAATTAATCATTGCCTGTTTACTTTTACACATAAAATGTTTAAAATAAAGTAATGTTTATTATTAGTAGGAAATGTATTTGTAGTTTGAAAATTTTTGCAATTTTAAACATTCTATATATGTGTATTTATGTGTATATTTTAAAGATCTCAAGTTCAAAATCAAATGCTGAACATCCTATACGTATATTTATACAGATACTTTTCAGTAGTAGTTTTACATGCTCTTTTTAGAGTGTACTTGCTATTTATTATATTTACTTTGCAAAATACTTATACACAAAAAATTTACTTTATAAATTGAAATTACAAATGTTCGATTTTATGCACATGTATTCCAAGTCCTTAGGATGGGTAAAATTATGTCTTTTACATGAAAATGTTTGGTTTTCTTACAAATTATGAGATGTATATGTAAAAAAGAAAATTGGATACATTTGGATACATTTTTGGCTTGGTCCGGGATACATTTTCTTGAGACGACGCGGCAACACTGATCGCGTGTCGCATCGCATATCGCATCGATCTAATCGGTATGTATTGAGTAAAACCAAACGAAAGTGAAGTTAGTAAAACCAAATGCAAGTGAAGTTAGTAAAACCAAATGCAAGTGATAGTTTCAGGTTTCAATAATATTACGCTAATAGCTTTTTTCGAATTTAGCTCAAATAAGGAAGAAAACCCTGAGTGAATCCTTGCATACAATTTATTGCTTAAAGCCCTGTATGCAGCTCTCAAGAAGACGGTCAAGAAAAAATTGCCATTATTTCGCGTGTGTGTCCAAGGAATTTTGACATTTTTGATACTTCACAGCCTGTTGCCTCACTCTTTCGTCAAGAAATAATGGAACGGGCATATATTTCTGTTGCAAACCTGGGTTGTCTTGTGCTCTTTTTTCACAAAAAACTTTAGAAAACCGTAGTAGAAAGCGTAATAAATTTCTTAAGTACTGCGTACTGCCTCAAGGAAATTTGACTCGAGAAAATTTCTTAGCCATTTCTTGTACATCATTTTATATGGAGTTTTTGCTTTTCTTGAGAGCTGCATACAGGCCTTAACTAGGTTAAGTTCTTGAAAGGTATTCTTAGAAAATACTCATATAAAGGTTTTTGATATGAGGAATTCATTTTTGAGGTTTTTTTTATTAGGTCTGCACTAGAGGGCGCTGCAGGCGATTTCATTGAATTCCATTGAGTTTTTTCAAATAAATACTAAAATTAAAGATCCCTATTAAACAAAAAAATTTCGGTCACTATTTGAAATTTACATTATTCGTATTACAAATACCAATTAAAATACCGCAACCAATGTTTTGAACAGAAATTAATTTATTTATTGTGGTTTTTTTTCTGGAATTTTTTCACACTTCATCGTCATAATCGTCATAATTATTTTATTACTCTCGCTTGAGAGTGTAATTTTGGTATTTGACAGTCCTAAAAATTTTACTCTGAAAATCGCTGGAACAACTACTTTGAGAAATGATTTCATTTTATGGATTTTCGATAAGCAATTTATCACTTTCATTAGTATTTTAATTAAAAAATATTAAATTGAATTGAAATTGAATTGATTGAAATATAATATCAACATTATTGTTGGACATTTGTTAGTGGATAATGGTTACAGCTGAAAAGCAATAACAAAGCAATAACTTTGTAAATTTTTCACATGACAAAGAAGACAACGATTTTGAAAATCAAAACAAAAAGAAAAAATAATGAAAGTTTTCACTTCAAACAAATAAGACAAAAGATAAAATAAAATACAATAACAAATTAATTTCTGCTTGAAATATTAATTGCGGTGTTTCAATAAAGACCTCTGGTATAAGTATTTATTAAAAAAAAAACTCAATTAAATTCAATAAAATTGGCCTACAGCGCCATCTACTGCCAAGCTAATAATAAACGAACATCAAAAATTAATTCCTCGTATCAAAGAACCCTTATACAAGTATTTTCTAAGAACATTTTTCAAGAATTTACCTAATTAAACAATAAATTGTGTGCAAGGATTCATTTAAAGATACCTCTTTATTTGAACTAAACTCGAAAAAGCAATTAGCGTAGTCTAATTGACATCTATAACTACCACTTGCATTTGGTTTTACTCAATACCGAGTCAACATGTTTGATTTTGTCGCATAGTGTTATTGTCGGTACAAAAATAAATAACACATGTATTTTAACAAGAAAAGAACGAAAACAATTCATTCCAAAATGCAATACGTATGTATTTATATATACAACTCCCACTCAGTAACCACCTTACGAGGTAATCCTTGTTTTCTATCGGCATTTAGTGCCAAAATTGTCATTATGACCAATGTCATCTACTAGTAAAGCACAAAATGAACACCTCGCTCGGAGTAGTTCGGCGCTCGTAAATAACTTCGACGTCACGTTATTTCGCAACTGACAACGTAAGGCGTCATCGGAGGTGTTATTTAGTGCTTCAGTATAAGATGACATTGGTCATGATGACAATTCTGGTACTAAAAGCTGAAAGAGAAGATGGATTAAATCGGAAGATGCTTACCTATTTCCCCAGTGGGCTAATCAAGCAGACAGTTACAATCTTGTGTAAATAGATGGTTCAGATGAATATTTGGGAAAAAATTATAGGCAGTTTTTTTGTCAAAAGATGTCGCACTAAATATAAATGGTCGTAAATCAAACACATCAAAAATATGCAGACATCACATGCATTTATTGTAAAATATACTAAAATATGCGCAATAAATATGCAAAACCATTCATTTATTGCAATGTATACACTAACGTTTTAATGCCATTTTGAAGGAAACTTCTTGGTTCGTAAAGATAATTTAACTATTTTCATTTGAAAATGCCCAATAAAAACCTGCAATTGCATGAGATTTCTAGCTCTAGAGTCTAGACATAAATGATGGTTTTCCTTATGCCAATTTTTTACTATATGGGGATGATCTGAACTTGTTCGCAATGATTAAAAATCAATCCGATATTAAAAAACAACAACATGATATTAATGCTCCTCATTTATGGTGTACGAAGTCGCGTCTTACTTTAAAAATAAAGAAATATTTAAAATTATCTTTCGCAAGAATTAAAAATATTCTCAATACATAAGGGCTATTCGCGATCCGGTGCAAATGGCCTAGCATCATTGCA
>NW_023458570.1:5300746-5312203 GCF_013731165.1 Rhagoletis pomonella | reverse complement strand
CAACCGACGTTTCTCAGTGGATATATAATTCATGTGAATTATAATTACAAAGTATCTATTTAGCTAAGGAAAAAGCAAAGCAGTATACTTAAACCAGCACTTCCAGCAGATATTGACCTGGGTTTTCGCACGACTATTCCTGTTTTATCGTTTCTTTTTAGGAAATTCTTACCACCATATACATATATATAATTTACAATAGTAACTATTTATGTAAATATGTATGTATTTTTTATGCTTAATATATGCAAATAAAAGAAGAAAGTAAACACAACCACCATCGAGTCAATTTTTATTTGTGTCAAACTGAAACTTTTTTCCAATATTAAACGGTTAGCTGATTCACGTCTACAGCAGGTTCACAAAATTAATTGAAAACTTGTATCAATACAAGCATTGTTCATATTTGCTCAGCAATGATTTTATTCAACTAACAATATTGTCCACTCAAGGTAGACATTTTGTAATTATTAACAAATATACATTTGTCCCAACTAAAAGCCTCAAGTAAATTGCAGGCTTTCGTGAACTAGATATTTATTTCGCCATATCCAACTATGCCACTAGGTCACTATAACCAAATCTTGGTCATTATAACTAAACCTTTGGGTGCGTTCATAAGACGTAGCTGTTTAGCTCATCTGCTACGAAACTCCTGGCAACTGTTGAACCCAACAATTACATCTTAGAAACGGCTTGATGAATATGCTGCCAAATAAACAGCTGATAAATGTAAACAAATGAAATTGCAACATATAGAGATAGTTGCGCCGATAGTATTTAGAATTCAACGCTGAGCTGCCACCGTGTTGAAAAAATCGTTCAATGTTGTAATTAATTAAACAGTGTATAATTTGATAGCAAACATCTTAAAAACATATATTTAGAAACGTAGTATTATTATAAAATATTTTAGTTACTTTACCACATCAGTAATATAAAATTGAACAAATTTGTTTGGAACTGCCACCTAACAAAGCGGCGCCAAATTTAATATAAGCGGCGTAAATCTTTTCGATCAGCTGTTTGGGCTAAGCCCAACACGTTAAGTTCAGTAAAAATTTTCCGCTGAAAAAAATGGCGGAAAGCTGCCAACTGTTGAGCTGAGCGGAACTACTCTACTGTGCGTTTCTAAGACAAATAGCCAACGGTTACCCAACAGCTACGACTTATGAACGCGCCCTTTTTCTGAGTGTAAGAAAATCAGCTGATCACTAACACACGTTTGTAAATAAACTAAAGAAAATGTGGCCTTTTTGAGTTATTTATTGCCAAATTTCATTATTAATGCTAGTATACAACGAAAAAGAGAGTAAATTTATAAAGCACAACGTTTGTTGACTTTATTTTTCGTTAATTTACTATCTCCAGTTTTTTACTTTAGTGTCTGCTGACTATGATTGCCGTAAAATTTAAAAAGGGGGAACGGATCCAGGCTTTGAAAAAAAATATTAGGGAGTATAGAAGAGCTTTTTTAGATTCTAAATCTCAAGACCCCACCCTCCGGAGGCTTATAGTTTTGAAGTTTTTCGCATCTAAATTTGCAAAAACACCGAATTCAACCTCACCTTTTCCTTTGTACACCAATTGAACTGAAATGTCGGTGCTGCCATACATACAAAAAAAAAGCAAAAAAACACAAAACGGAAGCAATAAAAAAATGGACATAGTGATCGCGCGATTTTTTATTACAAATTTTCCTAATTTATCGAAGTATCGATTTTATAATAAAAAGCGCCGCAGGCGAAAATTTGTAAAAAAAATCGCGCGAGTTTTTATTAAAAATTTTCCTAATTTATCGAAGTATCGATTTCATAATAAAAAGCGACACAGGCGAAAATTACAAATTTTCGATATATGTATATAGAAGTATATTAAAAAAAAAAGAAACAATAAAAACGGAAATAATACGGTTTGTAGGTATATTTTATAGCATCGAGAAGCTTTGCAAAAGGGTCTTCGCTGTTTTTTAGAATGGCATTACGCCATAAGAATTCCACTACTGAGTCCGCAAAATGTGATCGGTTGTTATAGTTTTCTTTGGAAAAAAGCCGTTTGACTACTCTCCACTGAGATTCTATTCTCTGGGTGCGGGTCCCATCTGGCGCCACAAACGGGTTGCCCGAATCGCTGTGGTTTACCTTCTGGTGCTCATACCCGAAAACCGACAGGCAATCGTACGCCCTCCAAAAGTCGGTACGTATGGTAGACCCCTCCGCTACGTGCTTTTGAATTAGAGGTATGAGCACCTCAGAAGACCGCACGTTTTCTGGACACGCCTCCAAGCGAAGATCTTCGCTGCCGTCTTCAATCCCACAACTGTCCTCCCTAAAAAAATAAAAGCAAATAAAATGAAAATTGGAAGTATTTAATAAAAATAATCCAACTATTTAAATTAATATTACCTTTATTGAGTTTTCTTTTCCCAAATGTACTTTCGTCTATTTGGACGACTTTTCCCGGACCGCCAATTTTGCCTCCACTTTGCTGCTGGTCAAGCTGGTACAAAACTATTGTCTCGCGACAATAGCTGTTCCAGTCAGTGATTGTTCGGCTCGATAAGGGACCTCCAACGTAATTTTCGAGCCACACCGTATGGTGGCTGAAGCGTTGCGCAAAACAATAGGTCATATAAAATATATGCGGCATCGATACATGGGCATTTTCGAAGGGAACATCCCTTGGCCCGGGAAACCGATTTGGTGCGGCATTGCCCCCTCCGGCAAGAAAAACTGCACAGCTCAGAGTTCCCTTTATTGAGGACAGACATTGGCGTCCTATGCGTCGAGCATAGTTTGCTACGCAAAAGCAGGCCGTTCAATACATTGCGCAAGCCTCTCCCCAAGTTTGCGCAAATTCCATGTGGCCTGATACTCCTCTGAAGTAAGCAGCTTAGGTATTGCTGCCCCTGCGCTTGTCGACGGCTCATCAGAATCTGTAAAAATTATAATATGGAATATATTGAAATAAATGCAAGGAAAAGAAAACTTACCATACTGGGTATCACTCTTTTTCTTAATATAAAATATATAGGAGCACAGAAAAGACGCGAAAAAACTCAATGCTAGCTTCTTCATGCGAAAAAAGAAGAAGAGAATACAACAAATACCGTTAGAACACGGTTGCCATATAAATATGACGATATTACGCACAACTCCTTTTTGTGTTGGCCGCGTTTTAATAAAATCCCTTAATAATGGCGTATTTACTTTTACAACGTAAGCGCGCGAACGAATTTATAAATATATAAAACGGCCAAAAATCACAATTTTAACTTGCGTCCACAGTATTTTTGCGTAGAATTCCTTTCTGCGTAGGCGGCCTTTGGCCGCGCTTTAGGATTATAACCGTTGCCAAATGGAATTCTCCTTTTGGTGTGCACCAACTGGGGCTACCGTCCCAGTGATGTAGCCTTGGGAAAGGATGAGTAACTAGAATTTCCTTTCTGTGTGGTAAATCTGGGCCTGCCGCCCCAGTGATGTCTATTATGGTGTTTTATAAAAATGTCTTGTATATAAAAACGTCTTGTGGAAATAAATATTTAATATTTTTCAAGCGAAAAGCCCAGCTGGCGAAAGTTTGTAATGGGATTTTTTATTAAAAATTTTCGAAATATATGGAGCTATATTAAAAAACTAAAGAATCAATAAAAAACGAAAATAATACGGTTTATAGGTATATTTTATAGCGTCGAGAAGTATGGCAACACACATTTGCTCTTACTGTCGGCCATTGTTATTTCTGTTTGTTTGTGAAAAGTGCTGAAACGCGTGAACGAATTTATAAACGTGTTTTACTTAATTAATTAATGAATATATATGTATCTATTAAAAGTATAAAATACGCACGTGAACATTGAATATATAGTATATCACACAAAATATAAGTGAAAAGTGGTATTTTGTACAAAAATGTGGGGGTGGTAGTGAAGATTATTTAACAACAAATTGCTATTAGCAACTACTTTGTGAGAGTGATATATTCATGTAGAGAAAGCCTCCCCCAACATTCTGTCCAAGTTTCATGACGAAATTCCATATACTTTCGCTGAAATCTCGATTGGTTCCGTTTTGGAAAGCTGTTGCGCATAAAATTTCGTTGGCGTTCAGTTTGCATTTCTGCATAAACTGTTCTTCTCGCCTTTAGAAAAAAACAACTCTCCGAACAACTTCGACTGCGACTTATCTTGAGTTTCTTCCGGCCTTAAGCTGATGTCAGATAAAACTTTGTGGCTTTGCGTGACATTTATAACTTTGCCAGCAAAGCGCCAGACGCAAAAGTTATGCCACAATGAACACAAATAAAACAGTTTTGTACTCCTTCTTTACTCGTCAAATTTTTATGTTTGGGCAAGAATTTTGGACGAAACAAAATAAATATCAAACCGGCTGATTGCTAATAATAATAATAATAGTTTGGCGCTTACACATATGTTAGTGTTTGGCCGAGCTTCTCCTCCGAATTGTGGCGTGCGCCTTGATGTTGTCACACAAAGCGGGGGACATACAGTTTTACGCCGACTCCGAACGGCGATTGTATTTTTATGAGAAGCTGTTTTTCATGGCAGAAAAACACTCGGAGGGTTGCCATTGCCTGCCGAGGGACGACTGCTGTTAAGAAAAAACCTTTTTTCAATATTTTTTTGCGATGTTGCTTTGACCAGGGTTTGAACCCAGGTGCTGCGGAGTGGAAGCGCGCACTGCTTACCACTACATCATAGCGGCTGATTGTTAACGGGCGCAAAAAGATGGGAGTTTGCCATTGCTGCAACGTTCTATGTGGCATTAGGGTGGCCCAAAAATTAGTGTAAAAAAAGAAAAGTCGGAATTTTTATGCTCCTCCCCCTAGGATGGTTCTATACCGAAAAAATAGACCCCTATTTTTTTTAAATCAAACAAAATATTTAGAGGTCGCTCAAAGCGCTCAAAGTTTTCCATGTATTTTATATGGGGAAAAACGACTTTTCGTAGAAATGGTATACAATTCTTGAAAATCAATATTCTTCAGGAGATTCCCGGTAATAATACCCAATTATTTAACCATTTTTTCATAGTACAGTAAAACCCGCTTAAGTACTTCGCGAAAAATGTCAGCTTTTTGAGGTACTTAGGCGAGTTGGGTACTTAAAAGAACCCGCTTAAGTACCTTGATGCCGGTACTTAAGCGAACATAATTATTGATGTAGTTACATCTTTTTGCTAACTTACATAAATATGTAAATCCTTGAATAAAACATGAACATTTAATGAAGTAGTAGTGTAGTTTAAAACCAAGACCGTAGCATTATTTAAGATTTCTCAATTAAAATACAGTTCATTCCCTAAAAAATACCATATAAACCTTAGCTTAAGATTTTATAGAACACTTTCAAATTCACCAAAATTTTAAATTTTTTCCTCAGAAGTGTTTTATGAGTATACAGTAGGGCTGTGCGATTAATTGATTACTCAAAATTTTAATTAATCATAAAGTAAATAACTCAATTATTCGATTATTTGGAAATTATGATTACTCAAAAGTTCAGTTAGTCGAGTAAGCAAGATTTTTGATTAACCAAAAAAAAAAAATATTTGAGTAAGTTGCTTTATGATTAATCAACATTTCGAGTAAAATGAGTGATCAACATTTCAACTCTTTACATAAGCGGGTTTCACTGTAACTATATTTTATAGGTCCGCAAAAACCCCTAGAAAATGCCAGAAAGAGCAACGGGGGGATAAATAAAAAATATTTAGCATTGAAAAATGGTTAAATAAACAATCGGATATTGTTATTGGAAGACTCCTGAAGAGAACCAGAGTTTGCCTATCGAAAAATATTGATTTTCAAGAATTTCGTACCATTTCCACGAAAAGTAGTTTTTCCCCATATAAAATACATGGAAAACTTTGAGCGCTGTGAGCGACCTCTAAATATTTTTAGATTTCAGAAAAAAAATAGGGAATGATTTTTTTCGATATAAAACAATCTTAGGTGGTGAGAGCATTAAAATTCCGACTTTACTTATTTTGGACCTACAAAAATTTGCTAAATCAAGTTTTTTAAAAATGTTAATTGTTGCACAGGTCTCTAGCAATAATTTGGCTTTAACAGATTGAAAAAATATCAATTAGTCGACGAGTTATAGCCAAAAAACCATATAAACAATATGCTGAAAATCGGCATTTGACTGCAAAGTTCGCAGGTCGATTAAAAAAAAATCGAACTAACATAAACAAACGCCGCGATACGGGTCTTCTAATTTAGCCTCTGTTTTCACCCCTCACTCTCAGAATCGACCTAACTTTTGCTAACCTGAATTTGTTCCGCAGTGTAATGAGATAATTTCCATCTGCAGTGTTTAAATAGTCAAAGACGTCTATACACTTCATTTTAAAATTACTTTTAATTTGAAGTTCACTTAAAAAAATATTAATTAGAAGCCGGTTTCTCTCTTTGCGCCTGGTAGCAAACTTTATACTTAAGATCCTCTCAGTTGCTTCGTTTGAATGTGGTATTAAAAAAAAAAACAGCATTACAAAATTGCAAACTGTAGAAAAATACCTCTATTTAAGGACTTATCTATAATTCCTCATGGCTTAAATTAATTTTCTCAACTAAGCAAAGACTTTAAAAAACTAAGAATTAGATAAAAAAAAGTATCTAACTCTATATCTTATATGCTAAACGGCATTTAAATATCTGCATACATACATATACATACATACCTAACCAACTATACATGTACGCTGAATTCGCCGACAAGCTTTTTTAAAAACAAAGTAAATTAGTACATTACATTAGTAATTTTCATTAAAGTTTGAATAACCCCTTTCACTAAATGGCTTTTAGTAACTTTACCGAGACCTTAACTTATTTTATTTTATTCATTTTTGTGCAGTTTTGACAAAATTATCTTTCTAAAAAATCTTTTGTTACTCTACTTCATTTTATTCCTTTGATTGTACAGGTTAAATAAAAGCTTGTTTTTAAAAAATATTTTTTTTACATTATTTTATTTTATAATTTTTAGTCCATTTATAAAAGCGTTGTATATTAAAAAGTGTTATTTTATTTTATGTACAAAATTTTGCAATAGATATTAAAATAATTCAACTTGCAATGACAGAGAACAGAAGACATGGCAAGTAAAATGTTGTTTGCTTTTGTTTTGTATAAACATACATAGTACATATAGCAGCAGTTAATTTTATTTAAAAAAAATTGCGTGTCGTCCATTTCCGCTGTAGCATGGCATATATTTAGGCGCAAAATTTAACTTCTTCTGGCGGGGCGACATCTGGAGTCTAGAATTTGCTACAAATAGCTTTGCTACACTACCGCCACGGCGCGACGGCAGCTTTAACAATTTTATAGTGGTTTTACGTTCTTTGGCAAATTACGCTCTGTTAGCCATAAATCTTACTATATTTTGACCGCCTTTGAATCAAGACCCCTGGACCATATGGGAAATTCATTTATATTTCAAATTGCATTGCCATCGTGATTGGAACTATGCTGAAAATTTCAAGTCTCTAACTTGTCGGGAAGTCAGTTTAAAATCGATTGGAAATTTCCGCGATTTGCGCGGGATGACCAAGTTAAATAAAAGCTTATAATAAAAATATTAATTAGAAGCCGGTTTCGCTCTTTGCGCCTGGTAGCAAACTTTATACTTATAATCCTCTCAGTTGCTTCGTTTGAATGTGGTATTAAAAAAAAACAGCATTACAAAATTGCAAACTGTAGAAAAATACCTCTATTTAAGGACATATCTATAATTCCTCATGGCTTAAATTAATTTTCTCAACTAAGCAAAGACTTTAAAAAACTAAGAATTAGATAAAAAAAGTATCTAACTCTATATCTTATATGCTAAACTCTTTTACAATGTCAGTAAATTGTGAAAAACGAATTGTAACTTATAGGAAAAAGCCATTCGAATATTCAAATTTGTTGTTATTAAAATGAGAGTTATTTTCGAGATAACTACTTAACAAGACTCGACAAAAAAATGCCAGCCTTCATTTTAAATAATTTAAGCTCCATCATATTATCGCAACTGGTACGTAACGACCCGGCGATATGCCCATAAAACGATTGACCTTTTTGTTGTATTAATTCCTTGGGCATATCAAACATTATCGGAAAAATGTCAAGTATAATTAAACTAGTTTCTTTTTACTTTTTAACCGACTTCAAAAAATGAGGAGGTTATCAGTTCGTCGCAATATTTTATTTTTATTTTTTTGTGTATGAATGTTACCGCATAATTCAGAAAGATGGTACCATAAGGGTGGCCCCATACTAATTTTGTTTAGATCCGATAATTGGATCGTGAAGAAATTATCGATCATCTCAAATTTTTATATCAGAATTGGAGTCGGTTTTGTTTTTTGCTTAAAAATTACTTGTTACAGTACAGTTTAAGGAAGTTCCAACGTTATGTAAAAACCTTAATAAAACCCTAAAGTATTTTGTTTGAATTGAAAATTCTGTACAAATCAGTACAAATTTTGAAAAATCAGGACATTAGCGTACTGATTGAAGAAAGAATAAAATCAGTACAAGAGTTGAAAAATCAGTACTGTACTGATAAAATCAGTACGTCTAGCAACCGTAGTTCTCGCCCTTCTGTAAACCGCAAGAGAAAATTGAAATAACCAGATTCTCTGAAACGTATATTTATCGAGAGTTTAAAATACTTTACCGTTCCCTCAGTTCGCCCGCCAGGATTTTTTAAGTTTTCCAGCATTTTAAAACCATAAAAAATTGATAATCAGCCCGATTCTAAATTAAAACTCCCTAGGAATTTTTCCTCATTTCTCTTTCCTCCTATCATGAATAAAAATTCCCTGAGGATTTTTCCTCTTTTCCCTATTCTCCTATTCTAAACGATCTTCGAAAAAGGGAAAATGTATTTCGGGAAAAAATAGGTATTACGATTGTCAAAAAGGAGGAGAATTGATCCCGTTATTCTGGGAGAATTTTCACCGGTATTTTAGAAGGGAACTGCTACAAAAATGTAAGTTAATTACAATTTAAAGGAAAATTGGTGTAATAAAACATTTAAACCTTTCATTTTAGTTCCAAAACAACAAATGAGAAACAGGTAGAAATCTTAATAAGCCTAATGGAAGCTAGGTTATTTTGGTTTATTACATGAAAACGCGCGATTGAAATCAAAATATTTCAACTCACATGTGTAGTTAAAAGACTAAATTTTAATCTAGTACTAATCTTTAAATTTCCGGAGCACTACTTTATTAATAATGTGGCTTCCAAAATGTACAGTGGCAACTGGATTTAGCAAAGGGTACTCTTATGCTATTTGTCCACTTATTTCGGGTTATTACAAGAAAACACGCGATCTAAATTAAAATCTTTCAACTTACCCGTGTATTTAAAAGATTGAGCTTTAATTTAAAATACGGATTTGAAATTTCCGCGCACTAATTTATTAACAACTTAAATCTGAAATACTCTTTTATGCGAAACACACTCCCAAATTTTCGGGGAAAATGCTGTTCCCTGGCAGTTTCGAATAGGAGGATTTTATTCTCGAGAAAAGTAAAATCCGCGAGAAATGAAATCCTCGCGAATATTCAGAATTGGGCTGAATAAAGAAATGAAATTGTTCAAAACTGGTGAAAATGCGAATGCATGTGTGAGATTCAGTTTTATTACAGTTTAAAATTGCTGAATGTAAAATTTTAAAAATCTTTCTGACGAATATGTACATCGAATGATTCTTAAATCTGAAATGTTTGTGCAAAGTTTTATATCCAGATCCTTATTTTGAAAGTAAATTGTCTCTGTACGATTATATATAGATACATATATAGACTTATAATGCAAATAGAACCATATTTGCCTCAGAAAAAAACATCTAAATAAACCATGTAAGATTTATATATGGGTATCTGTACATAGGTAAAAGCAACATTTTTGGTTTGCACATCTTACGCTGTATCACATTCACACGAACATAGCAATGCTTTGCTCGATATGAAACAAAAACAGGGACGAAAACGAATAAATGGAACATAACAGTGCTCAAGTCAAAATAAAGCGCAATAATATAGATTTTAACCTTTCAGCAAGTAAATAATGGAGAAAAGGCTAAAGGAAGCTCGCAAAGCAGAGTGGGGTTTTAGGCACGGTGCACATAAGCGATACCAAGAATGATAGAATACAAGATTGCGCCGATCAGAGAGGATTTTTGAGAATAACTTTTGTGTGACGTCACACTGGTGCAATTGCGAGAGAGAAATGCCAAAACGTGAGCAAGAATGGAAGAATAAGCAAAAATGTTGCAAGGAAAACGTAAACAAGTTGCACCAGTGTGACGTCATGCAAACAACGATTCTGTCAAATTCGTTAAGAGAGGAATAGCGGTCCGAGATCGGCGCAACCTTTTTATTCTATCAATCGTGAAGCGATACGATATGCGATGCGATACGATACGCGATACGATATGACATCGGCATGCTGAGTACGTGGGAATTGGTAGGAAGCGATGAAAACTGTACACACTTGCACGACAGCGACACCGCTGCGATATAATTAGTCTGTTCCTTTGAACTTCGGACTAAAACCTGTGGAACTGTCAAACTACAATTTTACTCTCTCAACTGAGAGTAAAAGGAGAACAGATGCAGAAGTGCATAGGAACGCAAAAAGCACTATTTCCTGTAAAAACGTCAGTCGGTTTGTTTACATGTCATTTGTACAACACTGATTTAGCTGAAATATCACTAAATAATTACTAAAATCTATACATATTCAAACATTTCGTTGTTTACTTCCATTTTTTTACAAATATAAGGTACTTTGCTTCTACCGCTGTTAGTTTTTGCTTGCACATGCAAATCAGCTGATCGTTTGACACTTTTCGTGAACTTACAGGAAAAGAAACTCCGGACTAAATCCTGTAACTTCTGACTAGGAACAGTTGCTCAGTTACTCTCTCAAATGTGTTCCCACTTACAGGTTTTATGTCAATAGGAACGACTTCCTGTAAGTTCTGACTAAATCCTGTAAACCGGACTGCTATTGGAACAGGCTAAATATTGCATGCGTATCGCACGTGCGGCATTTTTTGCAATAAGCAAGATCGTTTCACAGGCGGAAGCATCTTCCTCAATTTTTTTTAGTCAAATTAATAAAAAAAAAAACCTTGTTTATGGAACTATACACTCAGAAAAAGGTTTAGTTATAATAACCAAGATTTGGTTATAGTGACCAAGTGGCATAGTTGGATATGGCGAAATAAATATCTAGTTCACGAAAATCTGCAATTTACTTGAGCCTTCTAGTTGGGACAAATGTATATTTGTTAATAATTACAAAACGACTACCTTGAGTGGACAATATTGTTAGTTGAATAAAATCATTGTTGAGCAAATATAAACAATGCTTTGGTTGATACAAGTTTTCAATTAATTTTATGAACTTGCTGTAGACGTGAATCAGCTA
>NW_023458570.1:5295214-5300646 GCF_013731165.1 Rhagoletis pomonella | reverse complement strand
TATTAAAATAATTTCTCCCACTGAAGACAAATTCCTGTATTATAACCTAAAGGCTACTACAGCATCAATGCCATGATAGTAAGTTTGATAGACAAGTTATGCATCAAGGTTTAATTAAATTATTTGCAGATTTGCGATAACAAAATGAAAATCCGCTATGTGAATGCGCAGTACCCAGGAAGCAATCACGATTCCCATATAATGAACGTCAGCAATGCGAGATGTTTCTTTGAGAGGAACTACTTAAATGGTGAACGTAACACCTGGATTTTGGGTAGGTAAACAAAATTTAAGTGAAAATTTGTAAAAATCGTTTTTCCACGTTCAGGGGATGCTGGATACTCCTTGGAACCATGGTTGATGACACCTTTCCGTTCACCTCCGCCTGGTAGCTCCGAAAGCCATTACAACAAGATACACGCCAAAGCTAGAAATATCATAGAAAGAACAATTGGTCTTTTAAAAAATAGATTTAGATGTCTTCTAGGCGCTCGTGAACTTCATTACGAGCCTTCGAAGGTATGTCAAATCGCAAATGTTGCAGCGGCGTTGCACAACATTTGCATTCATTATCGCGTGGTTGATGATGTTTCAGAAAACTTGGAACCATATTATGAGAACGAAAATAGTGAGCCTTCATCATCCACTTTTAATGATGCAGCTTCAGAGATTAGACAATCTATAACGAGAACACTAATAAGTATACGAAGATAAGACTGGTTTTAACTAATATTAAACGTGGAATAAAAGATTGTCAAAAATTAATTTAAATAAAATTTTGCTATTGTTTATTTTTGGAAAATGCTTCTAATTTTTTTCTTCTATATTTAACATTTGTTGTTTTATTTGATTTTTTGCCGCGGTTAAATTTTTCATGGCTCTGTTATGCCTGCGAATTTCTTCGAGCTCTTCTTTTTTCAGCTCGTAAACCTTTTCAGTGGCTCTACCCAACAGTCGAACACCAGAGCAAAGCTCATCCAGCTTTGTGTCCTGCTGGGTGAAATGTTGGAGGCTCTTTTCATAAAAGTCTTTCTGCAGGACCAACTGCTCTTTTAGCAAATCTGCTGCAGAGGTATCGGGACGTTTCTGTGCCGCAGGAGCACGCCTTGGAAGTGAGGGAGAGGGAGCAGAGGCCATTGACACGTCAGCAACAGCTTCAGCATTTTCTCCGCCCACTGGCTCAGGTAATCCAACGCTCACCGTGTTTTTTATACCATGCGTGCTCGTCTCTAAAGCAGTGAGCCGGATTACCTCTTCTTCCATTTCATTAAAAGTATGTTGCCTGTTTCGACCACCTCCAGTTGCCAACTGTTCTCTTTTGTTGTCTGCAAGTTTTCTTTTGATATATGCCTTCCAGTCTAACCATACCTGAAGAAAAGTATATTTAGTTAGCGAACAATGCATGCATTTTTTTTAACTTTTTTCCAACTCGATACATCTTTAGTTGGCGGACCGAGACTATTTAGCTCCTTAGCCACATTCTCCCAAAATTCCATAACTTCTTTCTTCGAAATCTTTGAAAATCCTTGCGCAATTTCAGGTCTCTGCTGCATTTGCTCAAGCAAAGCTGCGTATTGCTGCCTGGTTGTTACCACTCTGGACATTATAAAAACAAATAAAATTTATTTCCACACAATTTAATTCAATTTTTTTTTTATTAATTTAAAGTTTACATTTTTCAGTAATTTTAAAAATTTTTTCCTTTCTTCTCCGACAGCAACAACTCGTCGTAGAAAAATTGTACGAAACTCTACGATTTGACGTTTCGAGTGGATTCTGTGAATGCAACCCTACGAATTTCGAATTTACGTCGTAGCAATTCGAATTGCGTGATAGCTATTTCGGAACATCACCGAAAATACAGCCTACGATGGATTCTATGATAGGGCTGATTGGTTTACTCCTTATGCACGTAGCATTTCTCTTTCAGCGTGATTTTTTGAGTTTAAATTTCAAAGGATAATCGTTATTTGCGGTGCCTGCCATATACATATGCATTATTTACAACTAGCAAATATGTACATATTTTTTTTGCTTAATATATGCAAATAAAAGAAGAAAGTAAACACAACAAATATCGAGTAAATTTTTATTTGTGTCAAACTGAAACTTCCAATAATAAACGGCATTTAAATATCTGCATACATACATATAAATACATACATACCTAACCAATTATGCATGTACGCTGAATTCGCCGACAAGCTTTTTTAAAAACAAAGTAAGTTAGTACAAATTGTTAGTAATTTTCATTAGAGTTTGAATAACTCCTTTCACTAAATGGCTTTTAGTAACTTTAACGAGACCTTAACTTATTTTATTTTATTCATTTTAGTGCAGTTTTGACAAAATTTTCTTGCTAAAAAATCTTTTGTTTCACTACTTTATTTTATTCCTTTGATTAAACATGTTAAATAAAAGCTTATTTTTAAAAAAATATTTTTTTTACATTACTTTATTTTCTAATTTTTAGTCCATTTATAAAAGCGTTGTATATTAAATAGTTTTATTTTATTTTATGTACAAAATTTTGCAATAGATATTAAAATAATTCAACTTGCAATGAAAGAGAACAGAAGACTATGCAAGCAAAATGTTGTTTGCTTACGTTTTGTATAAACATAGATATGTACATACATACATATAGCAGCAGTTAATTTCATTTAAAGAAATGGCGTGTCGTCCACTTCCGCTGTAGCATGGCATATATTTAGGCGCAATATTAAAGTTCTTCTGGCGGGGAAACTTCTCGAGTCTTCTAATTGTATCTGTTGATATCTAGAATTTGCCATAAATAGCTTTGCTCTGGTTTTACGTTCTTTGGCAAATTACGCTCTGTTAGCCATAAATTTTACTAATTTTTGACCGACTTTGAATCAAGACCCCTGGACCATATAGGGAATTCATTTATATTTTAAATTGCATTGTCATCGTGATTGGAACTATGCTGAAAATTTCAAGTCTCTAACTTGTCGGGAAGTTAGTTTAAAATCGATTGGAAATTTCCACGATTTGCGCGGGATGACCAAGTTAAATAAAAGCTTATAATTATAAAAACACGTTTACGAGGTAGAGCAGATGCAAAAGCGCTTGGAGGAGTGATAGATACATGAACTTCACTGCCTACTTATTTTTGTTAGGACCTGATTCTTTTTAGTGCTGGTATGAGGTAATGCTCTAGTGGATAAGGTCGCCAGGCGCTAATTCAAGCGGCATCTTACCGCGCTGTTACGAACCTAATACAAAACAGTGCCCAAATTTTTATACATTTAAAAGTTCAGCTTAAGTTATGTTTTACTTACATAGAATATTTGTTTCCAAAGAAGCCACACTCATACATCCTCTCGGAAATGGTAAAAAAGTCATTGAATAAAAGCTGTGGAGTCAATAGCTGTGGAGTTTATGGTGGTTGGCTACCGTCCACAAATATAAATATGCACTCTGCGTGGCTTTTTACAATGGCGAGTCCAAAAATTTACTTTGCTGCGCAGCTTCCTTTTGGTATACATGAAATTGCAAACACTGTTAATACATCCATTTTTTCATGTGCTAAAAATCGTACTTATCTAAAGGGCTACATGTCCAAAATTATTGCTACGTATTCCTAATTAATCAATCTTTGTATATTAACATATTTTTCTGCATTGTTTACATATTTTTATATGCGTTTTGGCATTTCTCTTTCGCAATGGCACCAAAATGACGTCACGCAAAAATTACGCTCAAAAATCCTCTCTCATTGGCGCAATCTTGTATTCTATCATTCTTGATTGTTACCAAATCTTAGTTGAGGCAACCACGATTTGGTTTGAGAGCGGAACATATTCATGCTTGTGAGCAGTGTTGCAAGGTCTTCGGCGTGAGAAAACGCCCCTCTTGGTCTGAAAAAACGTCGTTTCCTACCCAAAAACGTTTTTTTCAAATGTTTGCACAAATACACTTTTATTGTATACAAAGGTACATATGTACGTAAGGTATATTAAAGAGTAATTTCGACAGAGCACATTTAAAATTCATTCTGAACTGGTTTGAGATCGTTAATATAAAAATCATTTTATACATACCCTTGTGATCAGCTGATTAGTTTTTAATATTTTGATCGATTTTGGCTGTTTCTCTTTTGTTTATTTAATGTTTATTATTTTCCCATAGAGCCTAACTCATTATATAACAAACAAATTATAAATCCATATTTCAAACATTGTGCAAACATTATAAAACATCTGCGAGAGTTTCAGCGAGATTTTCTGCTTTTTATTCAGATTTTTTAGAATTTGTTTGAATTTTTTGAATAAGACTGTGTGCGTGGAAATCATCCCTACAAGAAAATGACATTTTAGACTGACCGATTCTCAATACACTCAAACAAAAACCAATACACATAAAAAAAGCTGTAAAAATTTCAAGGCAGTAAAACAGAGACCTTAAGTTGACATCAATCGAGGCCATATGATGAAAAGGGATGCAAGATCACATGCACGCAAAAGAACTGGTCAGACCGGCAGATGTCTTGTGGGTATAGCTCCGCTACCGCTATTCGTATATGGGTGAAACACAAGAATGATAGAATACAAGATTGCGCCGATTGCAGCAGAATTCGTGAGAGTAATTTGGGCGTGACGTCATAGTAGAGTTGACAGCTGAGAGCGGCAAATAGTGATGTGCTGAATTGTCGGTACCCAATACTTAAAAAAGATTTCGGTACCCAATACCTCCGTTTCGGCACCGGATACCGATTATTTACATTAAAACTTTCATTAGTAATTTATATAATATCGGCTAAAATACTTGAAATTATCGCAACAGAAAAATATTTTTTCATCAGTTTTAACCTTAGTCGATCCAAGGTTCAAGAAAAATGCTTTGACGGATGAAGAAGCCTTTCAGGGTGGAGATTCTGTAACCAGTTTCGACAATTCGAATCGATATCGCACTTGTTGACGTAAAAATATTTCATATCATATATCAACAAAACCGATACCGATTCTAAAATTGTCGCTAACTAGTTACAGAATCTGCCCCAGGCCTACACAAATTATATCGTCCGATTGAGTTGGAACAAAAATGCTTCAAACAAGTAAGAGTTTCTCTATATTATGGCCTCGAACCGACATCTTTTGTTTGGATCAGTATTAAAAGCTCCTTCATTCGGGTTTTGATAGGCGAGTTTCCCCTGAACCGCTTCTTCATATTTTTGGCCTATGTGCGCTTTTATTCCAAACTTAAATGTTTCGGTACCGAGTATCGAGACCATTGGATACTTTTTAAGTTGGTACCGAATATCGATCAATACTTAAAAGTATTAACTCAGCACATCACTACTGCTGTCAACTCGACTGTGACGTTAGCAAAACAGCTGATTCTGTCAAATTCACTGAGAGCCGATTAACCCGGTTGTTACTGAAACTATTTTTTGTATCGTATCAACGTGA
>NW_023458570.1:5285156-5295114 GCF_013731165.1 Rhagoletis pomonella | reverse complement strand
ATTTTTTTATTGATAATTTTATAAAAATGTCTAAAATCAAAAATATTGCACGATTAAATTTATTTGTTTACTTTCAGCCAGCTGATTGCGAAACTTCGTACTTTGAAATTTTAATTTCGCAGCACTGTTTTCGAGTTCACTCGGATTCAGTGATAGCAATTTTTTCGTATTCGTAGCGGACATCCGAATTCGTAGATTCTCTACGATGGATTCTATGATAGGGCTAAATATATTTCTTATTACTCGGAATACCTTCAGCGGCACTGATTTTTATTTTTTAATTTTTACTTATAAAAATCCAGTTTAATCATAATATTTTGAGTTTTATTTTTTACTCGGAAAATAATCGTTACGTTTTAAGTTTTATTTTTTACTCCGAAAATAATGGTTACGTTTTAAGTTTTATTTTTTGCTCGGAAAATAATGATTACATTTAAAGTTTTATTTTTTGCTCGGAAAATAATCGTTATTTCTTGAGTTTTATTTTTTGCTCAGAAAATAAAACGTAAGTTTTGCGTATGCGGATGCGTGAATAGACAGGGGCGGCTGCATTGCACGGTGTAGCGAACAAAGGTGGCGCCGTCAGTGGTACCGCTACTTTGGTTTTGCCGATTTTGACAGTTGTGGTAACTTGTAAATAAACCTTTGTTTACAAATCAGCGAAAGAGAAATTTGAATTATAAATGAAAAATCAGTTTAAATCGTGTTAATTTGCTATTTGTGAGTGATTTTTGAGTTGAAGACTGCGTAAAAACTAATAAAATGTAGTGCTGTGTGTTAAATTGCGATAGCCATCAAGATACAAGATGCGTAGATGCAAGTGTAGCACTGGGAAGAATTGCTGAACTTTGTGTACATAGGGCACGGCAAAGCCGTTCCCGAAATGTTTCTTTATTATTACATTAACAGCAATTCCTCACAATGATTTTGCTTCTGCTCCAAGCGGCCTCCATTAGCAAGTTAACTAATCAATCCCGCTGAGATGCTGCCGCAGTTTTCTGCAGCAGCCTTAATTGCAAAGCAATGAAGTGCACTAAAACGTTTGCTGACGCAGCCTCAATTGCAAGGCAATGGAGTGCACTAAAATGTTACCTATTCTCCAATAGATTAGGTAAAAATGCAATATTTTCGCATTTAGCAAAATTAGAACACGTTTTTCGCTGTAAAGTGAACTCTTTTGGCAGTTTCAACTCGTTCTTTTTTTCGCTCTATTCTTTGTTTACTTGTGGTACACAAATGTCAACGCCCACGACGGTGCAATCTTGTATTCTATCATTCTTGGCTGCATTGAACCTTTAACGCCACTGTGGAGTGGGTAATGAAAATACAGATACCAGGGCAGAAACAAAGACAAGGGCAACGACATGAAGATGATGATGATGATAATGATGATGATGATAATGATGATGAGATGAAGATGAAGATGAAGATTAAGGTTAAGATTATTAATAAAACTGGTGTATTTTATTTGTGATTTGCACTTTTGCTTTAGAAATGTGGTTCTCTTTGTTTCTGCCCTGGTATCTGTATTTTCATTACCCACTCCACAGTGGCGTTAAAGGTTCAATGCAGCCGCCCCCTGTCTATTCACGCATGCGCATACGCATACGCAAAAATTAAGTTTTATTTTCTGAGCAAAAACTAAAACTCAAGAAATAACGATTATTTTCCGAGCAAAAAATAAAACTTAAAACGTAACGATTATTTTCCGAGCAAAAAATAAAACTTAAAACGTAACCATTATTTTCCGAGCAAAAAATAAAACTTAAAACGTAATGATTATTTTCCAAGCAAAAAATAAAACTTAAAACGTAACCATTATTTTCCGAGCAAAAAATAAAACTCAGTTAATAACGATTAAAAAGTGATTTTTATAATAAAACTTATAACCGTTACGGTCCCTGGTATATGGTGGTAAGAATTTCCTAAAAAGAAACGATGAAACAGGAACAGTCGTGCGAAACCCCAGGTCATTATCTGCTGGAAGTATACGGCTTTGCTTTTTCCTTGGTTAAATAGACACTTTCAAATTATAATTCACATGAATTATATGTATATCCACTGAAAATCCCCGGTTGGCATCAAACTTTATATTTTTAAATAACTATGCGCGCACTGAAACAACTCGCGGTCATAGAAAAACTGGAACTGAGACATATTCTGTGCATGTCATAGCACACACTTTTCTTTCTCTACCTACCGCAGTGATCGACATGTCATTAGAGCTGCAAAACTATCGATGGCACTATCGATAGTATCGATAGTGTGTCTAAAATTTACACTATCGACATTATCGATGGTGTCGTCTTTAGGTTAATACTATCGATAGTTGCAAAACCATGGAATTTACTTGCGACAATCGATAGTTTTTTCTAATTTTGCACTTCTTTTATTTGAATTTCACAAGTTTGTGAAATAAAAAGGCGCAAGGCTGTGGCGTTGAATGAGTTGTAAATAAGTTAAAATGTCTCAAGAAAGTGGTAAGCATTATAAAATATATATACGTGTAGTTATATCTATCAATACTGAACGAAAACATTAATATTTGCAGCAAGGGTTCATGAAAACAGCGAACCAAATGAATCAGGCAGCGAATGTGAGAGCGTAGTGTGCAAACGAAGCCGAAATGCAATTTCAGAAGTGTGGACTTATTTTCAGCGCTCCAAGGATAAAACGCGTGCAAAATGTTTGTCTTGTGAAAAGGTATACAAAACCAGCGGCAATACCTCCAATTTATTGGACCATTTAAAACGCACACATCCTGGTTACAACAGAATGTCGAAACCAAATAAAATAACTTCATTTTTCAATGCATCAGAAACGTATGACTCGCATTCGGCTCGTAAAAAAGCACTTAACAGGGTACTAATGAAAATGATTGCCATAGATTACCAGCCTTTCTGAATCGTAGAAGACGAGGCTTTTTCCGCTTTCGTCAAGTTACTAGATCCGCGCTATATGATGCCTAGCAGAACCAAGTTGCAGAATGTAATGTGCCACGAATTATATGATCAATCAAAAGCAAATCTTAAAAATATTCTTATGAAAGTAGATACTTGTGCTATTTCTACGGATGCCTGGACCTCTCGGGCAAACGAGAGTTACTTAACCGTAACCTGTCACTTCATTGAAAATTGTAGCTTAAGAAGCGCAGTATTGTCTACCTACAATCTTTTGGAGAGTACTAATCATTCGGCTGCCAATATTGCCGAGTCCTTGCGAATTGTACTGACGGAGTGGGGCGTTTTAGATAAAGTTTTGCATGTTGTCACCGACAATGCGTCATCCATGATTAAAGCATGCGAATTGTTGCAAAAGCGACATCTTCCGTGCTTTACTCACACATTAAATTTGGTTGTGCAAGATGTGTTAGCTTTTGAAAAAGTCAAAAATGTGATAACGAAATGCAAAAAGGTTGTGACTTACTTCAAAAGTAGCTCGATCGCTTACGCCAAATTTAAAAATGCACAAGGAACAGGAAAAGTTTATAATTTATTGCAAGAATGTCCGACACGCTGGAGCAGTGCATATCGCATGATAAAGCGAATTTTGCAAACTAAGGATATAATTTCCTCTGTAATTTTAAGAACCCCAAAAGCACCCGGACTTTATCTGCTGACGAAATAGAGCTACTAGAAGAATTAGTTGAATTATTGGCACTATTTGATGACGCGACCATTCAAGTATCTGCAAGTAACTCTGTCACAATTTCGTTAATCATTCCTATCATATGTATTCTCTTTCAAACTCTAAATGAAACGCACAATAAACTAAAAACAAATGAAGGGCTTGCCATATTCAACATTTTGATTGAACGTTTGCAAATAAGGCTTGTCCCCTATGAAAATCGAACCACACCCAAAATGAGTACATTGCTTGACCCCCGGTTCAAAAAGGAAGAGTTCAGGAACCATATCATTGCGGAACAGGCAGCTTTAGCTTTGGAAAATGAGCTTTCTAATATGCTTAAAACTTTGAGTCCCGTGGTTACTGATTTGCCGACACATACGGTAACATCACCAGAATCGTCAACACAACAGCCGAAAATTGCACCGCTCTTTATGTTCTTAAATGACAAGGTCGCTGGTAAACGTAAATCCACAAGAGCTGATGCCATTATAATGCTTCGTCAATATTTCGAAAATCAAAATTTGCCACATGATTTTGATCCATTCGAATATTGGAAGGTAACAATGGCCGTCTATGGGAATTTAGCTTTTAATAATTTCTGTTCTATGTTTTGTAGACAAATACTGATATGAAAGTCTTAACACAATGTGCTCTACGCTATTTGTGCACTCCAGCAACGTCAACAGAGCCTGAACGAGTTTTCAGCAAAGCTGGATATTTACTCTCCGATCGGAGAGCATCACTCAAAGCTAAAAATGTTGACATCATAATTTTTTTAAACAAAAACAAATGGCTGTGCCCATAATGATCTCATTATATATTTATTTTTATTAAAGTTCCTTATACAACGTTAATTGCTTGTATTCACAAAATGAAATAATCTGTATGTGGAGGAAATAGGAGTGCAATGGGGTATAGTCGGGTATGCAGTTACAGTTGCATGGCTATACTCAATCCCGACTCTTGCGTCCTCGTTCGCGCACTCTGGGCAACGTGAGCAACCCATGTGCGAGATGCGGTAACCAATCCGAGAGGAGCCTTGGGTCACGGCAGAAAGAGAGGGAGCTTCGGTGGGGCCACTCCGACTTATTCGGTTTAAGGGCTCACTGAAGTCTGCAGCGTCTGTTCACCAGTAGGTGCGGCTGCAAGCGGGTGTCTGCTTGGAGCAAGCGGCTCGCTATATAAACGTGTATTTGGTTGCGAAACCACCCCCGTCCCAGCAATGGGTTGTGCGCTGGGCTTCGGACCCGCCACGTAAAAACCACTTCCAGAGAAGAAGCAAGGCAAAGCCTCGGATGAGACCCCCCCTTATGATGACGACTACGGCAAACGTTTAAAGGACTACGATTTGAGGGCATCCACCTGGAATGTCCGGGAAGGTGCCTCTGCCCGGCTGGTTGATGTCCTCGTAAGGACAAAAGCTGACATCACCGCCATCCAAGAAATGCGTTGGACGGGGCAAGGCAAACAATGTCTGGGGCCTTGCGACGTCTACTACAGCTGCCATGTAAAGGAGCGCAAATTCGGTGTTGGATTTGTGGTGGGAGAGAGACTCCGTCGCCGAGTACTGTCGTTCACCCCGGTGGAGGAGCGTCTAGCCACAATCCGCGTCAAAGCGAGATTCTTCAACATCTCGCTCATCTGCGCCCATGCCCCGACGGAAGAGAAGGATGAGGCATCCAAGGATCTCTTCTATGAGCGCTTGGAGCGCACATACGAGCGCTGCCCCCGTCGTGATATCTAAATCGTGCTTGGCGACTTCAATGCCAGGGTGGGCAAGGAAGGGATCTTTGGAACCACCGTCGGAAAATTCAGCCTCCACGACGAAACGTCCGACAACGGATTGAGGCTGATCGACTTCGCCGGGGCCCGAAACATGGTAGTATGCAGTACTAGGTTCAAGCATAAAAATATCCATCAAGCTACGTGGCTGTCTCCGGATCGAAAAACGAGAAACCCAATCGATCAGGTTGTGATAGACGGAAGGCACGCTTCCAGTGTTTTAGACGTACGCACACTCCGAGGCCCTAACATCGACTCGGACCACTATCTTGTTGCAGCCAAGATACGCACCCGCCTCTGTGCAGCAAAAAATGTGCGCCCAAATATGCAAGGAAAGCTTAACGTCGAAAAGCTGCAATCACAACAGACAGCCAGCGCTTTCGCTACTCGACTCTCACACCTGCTCTCAGAGAGCACTCTTCAACAAACCGACATATGCGAGCAGTGGAACCACATTTCCCGCTCATTAAGTACCGCCGCCGAAGAAGTAGTCTGATTTCAGCGAGCCCGAAAGAACAACTGGTACGATGAGGAGTGTCAGGAAGCTGCAGAGAAAAAAGATGCCGCCTACAGGGCAACGCTGCGATCGGGCGCAACGCGCGCTATGTGGGACCGCTATAGGGATCTGAAGAGGGAAGCGAGACGTATTTGCCGCAATAAGAAGAGAGAGGCCGAAATACGTGAGTGCGAAGAGCTTGAAATGCTGGCCGACAGGAAGAATGCCCGAAAATTTTACCAGAGAGTTAAGCGACTTACGGAAGGTTTAAAGACCGGGGCGTACTCCTGTAAGAACAATAATGGCGACCTAGTAACTGATGTCCAGAGCGTACTTAAATTATGGAGGGAACACTTTTCCGCCCTACTAAATGGAAGCAGCACGGAAAGTTGTGGAGAAGAAGAACCCGAGCCCGCAGTCGATGATGACGGAGTCGACGTTCCACCGCCTGACTATGACGAGGTACGTATAGCAATAACGCGGCTGAAAAACAACAAAGCTGCTGGAGCTGACAGCCTGCCAGCTGAGCTATTCAAGTACGGCGGCGTGGAGTTGATAAGGTGCATGCATCAACTCTTGTGCAGAATATGGTCAGATGAACGCATGCCCGACGACTGGAATTTAAGTGTGCTGTGCCCAATCCACAAGAAAGGTGACCCCGCCATTCGCGCCAACTACCGCGGGATCAGCCTTCTAAGCATAGGTTACAAGGTCTTATCGAGCGTATTGTGTGAAAGACTTAAGCCCACCTTCAATGAACTGATTGGGCCTTATCAGTGTGGCTTTAGACCTGGAAAATCCACTATAGACCAGGTATTCACAATATGCCAAATCTTGGAAAAGACCCGCGAGAAAAGGATCGACACTCACCACCTATTTGTCGACTTTAAAGCCGCCTTTGACAGCACTAAAAGGAGTTGCCTATACGCCGCTATGTCTGAATTTGGCATCCCCTCAAAACTCATACGGCTGTGTAAAATGACGTTGAGCAATACCACAAGCTCCGTCAGAATTGGAAAAGACCTCTCCGAGCAGTTCGCCACAAAACGGGGTTTCAGACAGGGCGACTCCCTTTCATGTGACTTCTTTAATCTGATGTTAGAGAAGATAATAAGAGCTGCAGAACTGAACCGCTCAGGAACAATTTACTACAAGAGCGTGCAATTGCTGGCTTATGCCGATGACATCGACATCATCGGTAACAAAAATCGCGAAGTCTGTTCTGCCTTTTCCAAGTTGGATAGGGAAGCAAAGCGAATGGGTCTGGTGGTAAACGAGGACAAGACGAAGTATCTCCTGTCATCAAACAAGCAGTCAGCACATTCACGCCTTGGGTCCCACGTCACTGTTGACAGTTACAATTTCGAGAAAGTAGAGAATTTCGTTTACTTGGGAACCAGCATTAACACCGATAATAATGTCAGCATGGAAATCCAACGCAGAATAACTCTTGCCAACAAGTGCTACTTTTGACTGAGTAGGCAATTCAGGAGTAAAGTCCTCTCTCGACGTACGAAAACCACGCTCTATAAGTCACTCATCATGCCCGTGCTGGTATATGGCGCAGAAGCAAGGACAATGACAACATCCGATGAGGCGGCTCTTGGAGTGTTTGAGAGAAAGATTTTGCGGAAGATTTACGGGCCTTTACGCGTTGGCGACGGCAGTACCGCAGACGATGGAACGATGAGCTGTATGAGCTTTACAACGATATGGACATAGTGCAGCGAATTAAAATACAGCGGCTCCGCTGGCTTGGTCATGTCGTTCGAATGGACACCGACGCTCCAGCTCTGAAAGTATTCAACTCGGAACCCGCTGGTGGTAGCAGAGGAAGAGGGAGACCCCCACTGCGATGGAAAGATCAGGTGGAGAAGGACTTGGCTTCACTTGGCGTTTCCAATTGGCGTCAGTTGGCACAGAGGAGAAACGACTGGCGTGCTTTGCTGAACTCGGTTAAAATCGCTTGGGCGGTTACAGCGCCAAAAAAGAAGAAGAAGAAGAAAGAAATATATACTAAGTACTTTATTTAAACGAAACATTGGTTTATATATAAATAAAACTTTAAACTTTATCCATTGAAAATATGTCGATACTATCGATAGTGGGCAACCTAAACTATCGCAACTATCGAATGGGGGCACTATCGATAGTTTTGCAGCTCTACATGTCATGGCTTACTGAGCGGAGCGCAGCAATGATTTCCACGCCCAATGCAATGGTCGGCATACTAGCCCATTCAAACGACTTAATAAGTGGGACTATGTGCATTGCTCAGCTGGCGCTCTTCGCATGTGAAACACACATTTGCTCAGAGAGCGCTCAGCATTCTTTAGGGGTGGCTCACAAGCATGAATATGTTCCACTCTCAAACCAAATCGTGGTTGCCTCAACTAAGATTTGGTGACTATGACTAAACCATGTGTTGAGAGAAAGCTTATCTACATTAGCAGAGCTTAATAACATCCTTTTATGAACCATACGTTAAGTTGAATGGAATTTGTAGAAATATGCTTAAAAAAAATATTTATTAGAATTTACCAAACCCTTCAACTAAATTAACGATTTGGTACAACCTAGATGAATATTAGAAGCTTTAATATATTTAGATATAATTACCAACCCATGGTAATAGTTCCGAATCCTTGGTCACAGTTCCCAAATATTGTCGAAATTCGGGAACTAAATATCTTTAGTTGTCGAAACTAATCCTTTTTCTCAGTATACTTGCAAGTTTTCGCTGGTAAAAATTTTTTCAGCAGAAATTTGCAGCTATCTATCACATTTTGCACTCTCAATTTCCCCTACGTTGCAAGTTTTTTGGGTACGAGAATGCAAAACCAGCAAAAGTTTTCTAAAACTTTTGATAGTTTTGGGTACGAGTACACTTCTATCTTTTACTTTTTAGTTCACATCGCACTAAAAGCGAGTTTTTAATTTTTTAACTATAATTTTATTTTCATCTTTTTAGTCTTAAATTCAATTGCTTTTAAAACTATTATAGCGAATAGAATAACATAATAGAATCAATCGTTGGAATTTTCATTCGTGCTGTCATCAGTTAACTTTAAAATGGAAATTTAAAGCAATTCACATTCGTACTGTCATTAGGTATGTAACTTGATAATGGAAATCGCCGCATCTTTTAGGCACCTCATTATTGCATAGTTACATATCAAGCTAAAATAAGCGAGGTAATAAAAATAGTTGCAATTGCCTACCTGATAATTATTGAAAGTTTTCAAGAACTATCACCTTTTTGTGTTGCAAAGTAGGGGAAATCGAGAGAGCAAAATGACATTTAATTTTTAGGAGAAGCTAGTTTCTGCTGGAAAAATTTTTGCCAACAGCAATTTTCCAACAAGAAAACAGCGGATTATATACAGCTGGTTGGAATTTACGCAAATCACTAAATTGAATTTGGTGGTGTGGAAGTTAAAAATAATAAAATGCGACTAATTTAACTTGTAAGATGTAAGTAATTATGCGTTTAGTCAGTAGACTGTGTCAAGATAAGACTCTGGGATTTGTTTTTTTACGTTTTCAGTTTTACACTCTTGAATGTAAACAAACTTTCTATCAGCTGTTCGTCAAACTTGCAAGTTTCTGCAAATTTACTGTTCGCGTACTATTTTGGATATTTTTCTCTTGCGAGAAAACAGATGGCATTTCGCCGGAATTTCGCTGTTGGACATTTTTTACTGGAGATTTGAAACGAACGTATGTACCTAATGTCTGTTTTGCTGTGTCCAACGCGAGTTTATATAAGGTGGTGTTACCGGAGCTGCTGATTTCAATGCGAATTTTTACTGTCTGTCATGATATGTTTGTTGTAATTTTGATTTGTATTGATTGTCAATGTGCGTATAATTTGTAAACGTAATTTTTGTTTTTGCTTTGCCAACACCAACCACCTTGAATAAATTCGCCTTTGCTGTGCCTTAAAATGGAATGATGAGACAGCAGCGATGTATTGTTCAAATGGCAAAGCTTCTATTTCTTTACTTGGCTAACCAGAAGAACCACTGAAAACTTCATATGTACATATGT
>NW_023458570.1:5262557-5285056 GCF_013731165.1 Rhagoletis pomonella | reverse complement strand
AGCGCCACTGCATGCTCTCTGTAAGTTGCTGAATACTATAAATCCGATTAGCTACAAACACGTTGAATTTAGAGGGTACTTCCTTTAGCCATGACAACACCACAGTCGAGTCCGACCAGCAGTAAAACGAGCAGTCAAACGCCTTAATTTTTGCGATTTCGGCTGCTAAATGTTCTAGTAAATCAGCAGCGCAGAGCTCTAGCTTTGGCACTGTAAGCGTCTTCAGCGGGGCGACTCGAGCCTTTGAACGCAGTAGTTTTAGAGCATCCAGGAAAGCACCAGTTGAAAGGTCCTTAACCAGTTCCATCCAAACGGCCTTTGTTGCAAAACAAATGAATACGCTGATATAGCATTTCTGGGGCGATTTACTGCGCGCTTCGGGCTTATAACAGAATGGCGCGCAATAGTCCACGCCAGAGATGATAAAGGCACGCGAGGCTGGAATGCGTTCTTTTGCCAAATCCGCCATGATGTGCTCGAAAAGTCGTGGCTTTGATCTGCAGCATATGACGCCTTTTCGTAGGGCGCGTGCCACAGTCTTTCTTCCACCTATGGGCCAGTACTGCATGCGAATTGTAGCTAGAAGGGACTGGGGCCTGCGTGGTGACACTTTCAATGGAAATACGTAATTATGGCGAACGTTAAAGGATGATCCTTCGGAAGAATGCCTGGATGTCGTGCTTCGAAGCCGAGCTGAATGCTTTAGTCGGCCACCAACTCTAATAACTCCCAGGTCATCCAAAAATGGTGACAACGAAGCGATGCTGCTTGAAGGGTGGACAGTTTTGTTGTTCTTCAGCGCATCGTACTCTGGCCAAAGCTGCGCTCTTTGAACGAGGCGAATTAAAAGTTGAGTTCCTTGATGACCGTTTTTACAGGGAAAATGCGTTGCATCGTGCTAAAAGAGCTAATGTATTTAAAAGAGAGTGAGATATCGATTCTATCGTTTAAAGTCAGCAGAGCCCTTTGGCGAATTTTCGGAAGTTTGGTATGGGACACGGTGATATCTGGCGAATCGTGCTCTGCTACCTGCAAGAACCGAGGGTCCAAAGCGTTGAACGTGACAGCTCAGCAAGCGCAGCTCCTTAAGACAAAATATCCGCTGGGTTCATGGCTGTAGGAACGTAGCGCCACTGCATGCCCCCTGTAAGTTGCTGAATACTATAAATCCGATTAGCTACAAACACGTTGAATTGAGAGGGTACTTCCTTTAGCCATGACAACACCACAGTCGAGTCCGACCAGCAGTAAAACGAGCGGTCAAAAGCCTTCATTTTTGCGATTTCGGCTGCTAAATGTGCTAGTAAACCAGCAGCGCAGAGCTCTAGCTTTGGCACAGTATGCGTCTTCAGCGGGGCGACTCGAGCCTTTGAACACAATAGATGAACTTGAATGTAGCCATCTTTGATTGAGTGAGCATAAATACAAACGCCGTAACCCTCGAGGCTGGCATCGCAAAATGTGTGGACTTCCTGTGTGGCCCCTATGTAACGCGGGAATGATAAGTGATGCACGTCGACGAAGTCCTTGCAGAATGCAGACCAAGCTGTATCAAGCGATTGCGGTAGGCCCTCGTCCCACTCAAGTTTATCCCTCCACATACGCTGCATAATAATTTTCGCCTTGGTTAGAGTCGGACCAATAAGTCCAAGTGGATCATAGCAACGAGCTATGGTAGACAATGCAGAACGTTTGGAATTCCTGCCAAGGAAGAAACTATCCTTGAGTGGATCCCATACAAGACCCAATGCTTTGGTGATGTTGCTACCGCCATAAAATTTCAGGAAACTTTCTCTATCAGCATTAGGGATATCACCCAGAAGCTCCTGGCTATTGGAGCACCAGTTCCGTAAGCGGAAATTGCTGCGAGCGAGGAGGCTGGTCGTTCGATGCCTGATTTCGAGTACTTCTTCTACCGTGTTTCCACCGGATATCAGATCATCTACGTAGAAGTCGCGCATAACGATTTGTGCGCCTAAGGGGTAAGATGAGAACTCATCCGAGGCGAGCTGATGCATTGCCCGTATGGCCAGAAACGCTGCTGGCTTGGTTTCATACGTAACTATATCCAGCTTATAGACGCTGAATTCATCTTCTGGCGAGTTACGCCCCAATATGCATTGCAGCATGCTATCGGGTGCAGCAACTCGAACGCACCGATACATTTTGCATATGTTCCCGGTGAGTGCAACGGGGAATGAGCGAAATTGAACGAGAATATCGAAGAGTTTTGGGCTGAATCGTTGGCCCCGCCATGAGTAAGTCGTTCAAAGACAACCCCGAATTTGTGGAAGCAGAACCATCAAATTCGAATCTGAGCTTTGTTGTGGAGCTATCATCTTTCATGACGCAATGATGAGGTAAGAAATATTTACACTCTTGTATGGATGCGCTGGGGACCAGCGACATGTGATTGAGGTCAAGATACTCCTGAATAAATGCTGAATAGTTTGCTTTCATGTCGCTTACAGATCCAGATTTACAATCTCGCATCTGATGACCCGCCTTTATACAATTAAGGCAAAGATAAGGTTTCTTGGCCTCTTTCTGACGAAGGTTTGGCGATAAATTTGCGAACCGTTGGCATTGGTAAATGAGATGATCAGCCGATCCACAAAATGCGCAACCACACACAGAGTCTTTCGAAGCAAGAAATGATTTATTTTGATTGGTACTCACGTTTTTTCCATATTTTCCAACCTGCAATCTTTGCTCTACCATGGCATGCTCTACATTTTCGAGTGTTCGACAGCGCTGCTCTAAAAAGTTAGCTAACTGGTCCCACGACGGCAGCTCGTTGCTCGAAGAATTTTCCTCCCATTTAGCTTGGGTTGCCTTGTCCAGCTTCTGAGTTAACAATTGTATGACGATACAGTCTGCGATTTGTTCCTTGGACGCAAGTGATTGCAACGCGCGTATATGAGAAGTGACTTTGTCCGTCAACTCTCGTAGCTTGCTAACGGATGTGCCTACCCTGTCCAACCCAAAGATCCCCCTGATGTGTGCCTGAAAGATAAGTCTTTTGTTATCAAATCGTTTTTTAAGAAGTTCTAACGCAGTTTTGTAGTTAGCCTCGTTTATCTCTAGCGATCGAATGGTATCCAGTGCTGCACCACTCAAGCAGGAACGTAAATGCTGCAGTTTATCGGTTTGCGTTAGGGCTATCCTTATTGATGACAGAGATGAACATCGAAAGGAAGTTCATCCACTCAGTGTAGGCACCACTAAATTTAGGCAACGTCAGCAAAGGCAAGCGAGAAGGATTAGCGTTCACAATGATCGACTGGGAATCGCCGGCGTTCGCTCTGAATGTCGAGCAGTGGTGAGATGTAGTACGTTTCCCAATCTCTCGTTGCAGGTTCGCCTTAAGATGTGTAGGGAAGAACACTGGCAATGGAAGGGAAATCCAGTTCCTCCAAACTGGTGTGAGCGACAGCAAAGGCTGATTTTAATTCACCTAATAATTCGACAAGGGCTGCGAAGTCGTACTCATCCATGCCTTGGAGCTTTTCCGCGTCCATTTCTGCTGCTATGCGCTCAAGTCGGTTGAATAGGGGCATTGTTTTTGACTTCAAAAACAACACTCGGCCTGAAGACACTTGCCCACTCGCTGGAGCAGTGTTTGATGAATCTTCCCCGATGGCAGTACCATTAGCTGGGCTAAGCGGCATATTGAAGGTTCGAAATTAATAACTTGAGTGGCTGGTGATGTCAGCAACGCAACGAATATAAAGCAAACTTATGCAAAAATCTATAGAAACTGTTAAGCGATGGAAGGAGAATGCTAACGACAGCCGTGATGTGTGTATGTAACGTTACAGTCCTAACCGTTTAATGATCACGCCCCAAGCTCGCAAGTTTACCGTCCAGACTACAAGGAACGGATTGTATGTACTAGCCAAGGGCTATGTATGTACGCAGAGTTACAGTTGTGACCGTTTCACAATCACACCACAATTGCTTCAACTCATGGTGGTGATTGCAAAGAACGGATTCTATGTACTATGCAAGAAAATACATACATATGTACAGCAAGAATGGAAGTTGTCGCGCAGCACAACAAATATTGTTGTTAAATAACTAAATGTTTGTTGAATTGTTTTTCTTGTTTGCACAACTAAATTGCCACGGCTATCACGTCGGGGTCACCAAAAAATGTTGAGCTACAAAGCCTTTTTTGCAGCTATGAATGTCCAAAATCACTAAACGCACTGTGGTTTTAGTTTAGTTGTAATTTATTTCAAGACAATGGTTTTACTAATCAAATGGTACGTGGCCGTGACTTTAGTTGCACAACACAATTAAATTTCCTAAACGAACCGCTCCCAGTTAGGGATGCAAACGATGCATCGATGTTTCTGAAACATCGATAACATCGGCCAAAAAACCGATGTTTACCATCGATATTTGAAAAATACTCAACATCGTAAAATTGGCGATATATCGATGTCAATTTTAACGATGTTTTAAACATTGACTTTAGTTTCGGTTCAAAATTGCCATTGCGTTCACATCTTTATGTTATATTCTTTGGGCTCTGTCACTGGCCGTCTCCATAGGATAAAATTTATTGCTGCCCAGCTGTCATTTTGGTAGGTAGATATAATTTATATCAGTGGCAATATTTGTGTGGGCTTTTTATGTCTTGATATGAGCATTTGTATGATAGCTTCGAAAACGTATTTTTGCCGGATTTAATCGCTTAAAAAAATTAGAAAATAGGCTATTTTACATCCAAATACATAATTACAAATATTTTAACAGGAAACAGCTCAATTTTTGGTTTTATATTAAAATAATAATGATGTTGCAGCCACGAAGTTTTCGTGCAAATGAAAATGTAGCTGTCAAACTACCAAAATGCCGGCAATAGATGGCAAGATATAAGCTCTGATATATATTGCTCTCGAAGAGCAATGAGCGGTCTCCATTGGCAAATTATATTCTGACATATGTATCAAGATATAAACTTTATCCTGTGGAGACGGGCAGTAACACGGTCAGTATTTATTGACGTGATCCAAGTATCGTGATATTTATTGACGGTGTAGTATGAAGTATTGATGGATCGTGATCCATCGCAATATTTCTAAAAATTTTTAAATCTGGATAGCGGATCGCAATACCGTCAATAAATATTGAACGTGTAGCACTTTCAAAACGCGATCCATACATTTCTTCAGTACATCTTTTACTCTCATAATGTAAACATCGGCTCTGCCTTCACTCTCGGGGCTTAAAATCTTTCAAACCATCTTGAACAAATCTTAAAATAATTGTGGAATGCATTATCTGTAAATTATACGTACAAAATAAAAATATTTTCTTGCAAATACTGACGCGATAAATATTGAACATGTAGCATTCGTGCACGATCCATCAATCCATCAATATGGATCGCGATCCAAATATCGTGATAATTACTGACCGTGGGACAGAGCCCTTTGGGTAAGTGTATTATGGGTGATGGCAGCCCTGCACTTAATAAAAGCAATTGGCAATGTTGAACATAGGCGATTTCCATGACGATCACTGTATTTCAGGATTTGCAGGTTTTACAGGTAAAGCGCTTTTCACCATTAATAAACCTTATGGAAGAAGGCGTACGTTAACCGCTTCCTGTAAAAACCTGCAAATCATGAAGTACCTGCAACATACTTATTAAAAAGAGAAACATCGGAATATATCGATGTATCGATAGTTTTAGGGCGATTTTTTTCGGCATCGATGTTAGTGTTTACGATACATCGAAATATCGATGTATCGATGTGGGCTCTGAAAATTTGCATCCCTACTCCCAGTTAATGTCCAAAATCGAGTGTCAGAAAAAGCAAATCTCAGCTCGGAAAAACCGTACATATATGTTTATGTATGTATGCACATATGTACATACATATACCGCAGCTAAGGATGAAGAGAAAAGGCAAGTGAGAAAAAAACTACAAGAATGATTGATACCGATATTGAGCGCAAGTGATAAGATTAAGGTGGCCAAATGTACTAAAAATTAAAGGAATATTAAGTTATGGCATTATAACCACGCAGGGTAGTGCACATAAGTCATATGATGTAAAATGATTTTCTTCTAGTTAGGTTCCAGCTGCTGCTCCGAACAATGGGCTTGGCGCCTTTTCACCTTTAGATAGAGACTAGGCAATGCCCGCTTGCTTCGCGGCGCCTAATAAGATTTTTTGCGTTGGCCAATACAAAAATAGCGTTAAAAGCAAAGGCGTTCTGTAAAGTACACATTTTTAGTTTAAATTGAAACGAATAAAGAGCAGAAATCGGAGGTAGGTGCAAGATCGCATTTACGGTGTATGAGGTCGTCAGGCAAAGGTGCGCTTACACAATGTTGCGGTCTTTACATGCATACTTAGACGAATCCTCCAGTTAGCCATATGAAAAGTAAATTCGTCTAAGATTAATATAGGGCCACAGCAGACCAAAGTTTGAGTTTCTATATATTTCGGCTGCAGCGCAATCCATTCCATCTGCAAAACCACTGCCTGTCATGAAATGAATGCGCATTATGAATTTCAATCAAGATTTTATAAAATATAGCTGATCATTTTTAGGAACCAAATTTTTTATTATACAGGTAGCTCACTTTGCGAATTTGAACGAAATCGTTTAATAAATACGACTTTTATAAGTAACTCTACTCCAGCGCCACGAGCGTGTTGTCTAGTAGGCTATAATAGGACCATATATGCAAGGTTTAAATTCGGACAATTTGACTGGTTTTTGAGTTTAGTCTGAACAACGAAAACGGCTATCATTTTATGTATGTATGTACATATATGTTTTGAATAAACAAAAATCATCACGAAAGTAATAAACGTTTCGAATTTGCATTAAAAAAATCGGTTCAAAAATAGGGCTTATATCCGGTCCGTTTTCGTAAACGCTTTTTTCATCATGCAGGTAGCTTATACTTTGAATTTGAACGAAATCGGTTCATAAATACGACTTTTATAAATATCTCGACTCCCGCGCCACCTAGCGGGACTATTTTTGGCAAACGTATTTTCCATCATGCTGGTAGCTCACATTTTGAATTTAAAATAAATCGGTTCATAAATACGATTTTTATAAATAAATGGACTCCAGCGCCACCCAGCGGGTCTATTTTTCGTACGTATTTCTCATTATAGATGTAGCACACGTTTTGAATTTGAACGAAATCGGTTCATAAATACGACTTTTATAAATAACTCGACCCCAGCGCCACCTAGCGAGTTTTCTAGTGGCCTATAATACCCTCTGAAAATTTGACTGAAATCTATGCAGTAGTTTTTGAGTTAACTCCGAAAAACGAAAACGGCTATTGCTTTATATATAAGTAGTAGTTTAAAGTACTAAACCGCGTATCAAGATAATGCAAAACAGCGTATGTGAGGTTGCACAAATTATTTTGTAGTGAGTAAAAACACTTATATTTCAAAATTGTTCCCTCTTTTATAAAGCAATCGCATTTCCGGCTAGTATATTTCAGGACTAATGGATAAGGCTTGAGCCAAAAGCTTCGGTGAGCAAATTTAATTTTTGACAAAAACGATCGGTTACGTGGCTCTGCAGAACAACGATACGCGGTTTTGTTCTTTAAACGACGATATGCATGTACTTGTAAGACTTAAAGTTATTTAATCTGACATCCTATATGAAATTATTTGCGCTGTATTCCATTATTTCTTTGAAGCGTTGTTTAAATACCAACGAAAGTTGAGCTTTCACTAAAGGCCCGTCCACATACAACTTTGGCGTTGCGTTGGCGCTGGCGCTGGCGTCGCTTTGCTAGCAGCGCGAGTAACGCCCATGCTTGCTACAATGAATGCTTAGCAGAGAATACTTCGGTCACTAAATTAACATACTAGCGGCGGATAAATCAAAATTTTACATCAATAATTGCATTAAAAACTATATTTCTTGCCCGTATTTGAATAAAAATTAAAATTAAATCACATAATTTTGATTATTTACAACAGCTGACGAACGACGCGCGCGAAATAATGAGAGTTGGCCATATTTCTGCGTTGTGTTTGCGTTGGCGTTGCAAACTTTGGTTATATGGAGACTTTCATATAAATGCATGCATTCATAGTCAGCTGTCGAAGCGGCACCAACGCCAACGCAACGCCAAAGTTGTATGTAAACGGGCCTTAAGTTATGGAGAGTTGACTTCCACTTCGTTAAGCGCACCTATTAAGATAATTTTATACGACGTGAGTACACTAAGTAATACCATCAGACTTTATGCTGAATTAAATGTATACTCCTGCCATGAACTTAATGAAGAAGGTTATTTGCCTATCAAAAGTCCATTACATGCGTTTGTATGTGGGCATATGCATGGGGGTGTTGGGCGAAGATTCGATGATAAGATAGCTTCAACAATACTCGCGTTAATAAACAATCATTTATGCATACCAAAGCCATATCCCCAAATGCGATTAGGTAATTTGCTTATACACACGTCAAAGCCTTCGCCTGCAACACATGGAAGAAATTAAGCGACTTTGCGATTAACTAATGTACATGTAGGACACCTGTAGAGGGCCTGCGGGAGCATTTAGTTTAACTATGCACGCAAATACTGATGATTGGGATGCGTACATACACATTAGAGATGCCAGATCGAAATAAAAAATCAATTCGAATCGAAATAAAAATAATCGATGCAGGAAGAAATCGTCAAAATATAAAATATAATAAAATATGATTAGTTTTTTGATTTGGCCGTTTTATTATAATATATTCGTTAATTTTGAGCTCCAGGCCGGTTATTAAATAAAACATAGATTTTGGTAGTTTTATTTATTACGTTTATTGCTGTCGATATTTCGCCTTCAATCTGAAGGCATCCTCCGGAATTATTGAGTTTTTCCAATCGACTGGAAAAACTATAATTCCTGAGGATGCCTTCAGATTGAAGGCGAAATATCGACAGCAATAAATGAAATAAATAAAACTACCAAAATCTATGTTTTATTTAATAACCGGCCTGGAGCTCAAAATTAACGAATAAATAATCAAAAATGTATATGTATATAAAATATAATATATTGTGGCGAATACTGCGGCAACGCTAAGCGAACAACAAGAAAAGGCAGAATTTTCGAGGAATGACGTAGAATATTATACAGCGCGAATCGTCAAGTGGAGGAATACTGCGAACAGCGAGAGAATGAGAGAATGTGCGATAGACGCCAGAACATTCTAGAGTTGCCATGAGTGCGAACGCAGGTATATAAGGCCGCTGCTTCAGCGCACGCCAAGCCAGTTGCGAATCAGCAAGCTACAAGCAAGTTGTAAAGCAGAGATAAATTGTTCTAGCAAGTTTTGTAAAGCGTTGTAATTGCTTTAACGAGTATTGTACAGCAGGTGTGCTCATCCAGTAGCTCAATTCGCTCACAACAACATCACTGTGGCTCACTTACAACAAAAACAGAATTCGTGGAAGCACAACACGTAAAATGTTCACCCAAGAATGATAGAATACAAGATTGCGCCAATCGAGCTGAGAGCAACTGGCCGTGACGTCAATAAATACCAGAATGAGAGAGCAAGACGAACTCGACAAGAAAAAGAGGAAGCATCGGACAAAAGGCAGTATTGCCAAGTTTTGAATTTGAAAAAGCACCTAATTTTTATTGGCGTATTTTATAGACTTTATATGCATACATAATTTTATAGTAAGGATGCCGATTCAAATTAATAAAAATCAATGTTTCTTGCACGACGGTTGATTTCTTCTGGCATGATTGAAGGTGCTGCCACATATTTTGTTGTCGCTTATGATTGTCACTGTGCCATGATTATGTTTAAATTTTTGTAAAGTTGCTTACCACACTTACGATTGCTATACATTTTTCTTCCATTTTTTAAGATTTTCTAATTTGGTGTCTTGAAACTAAAAACAAAAGCACCAAAAACGCGCCAAGCACCAAACTCAAAAATTTTCGCGTTTTGAATACCCACTAAATTTGGTGCGAAAGGCATGAAGTTGGCAACAGGGAATGTAAACAAAAGTATTTTATGACGTCAGCGATTAGGTGGATGCTGTCAAGTCGACGAAGAGAGGATTAGCGGTCCGCGAATGGCGCGACCTTTATTTTCTGGATCGTGATGTTCACCGACAAAAATCGATCGGCATTCAGTGGGCTTACAACAACATCACTGTGGCTCACTTGGTGACAGGTCACAAGATCAACAGAGATAAGGTCAATTGACTTTATTTCGCACCAGGGTGGTTCTCAAGTAGCACACTGGTGTATAAATTGGTGTAAATTTATGGATTTTGGTACAAATCTGATTAGATTGAATAAAAAAAGAACGTTTTGGTGTATTTGTTATTCCACCAGTATTTCTTTCAAATCAAAATTCTACCTTTAACATTTTGGTACTATTAATTCATTGAGATTAGTACGAAAATTACACCAGCTCCTAAAATGCGCCCCTTTTTTCATTTGGTTCACAAATAACTCCACGTTAACAAATGTCATTAAAATTATTCAGGCGACATTCTGAGTAGTGATGTGCTGAATTCTCGGTACCCAATACTTGAAAAAAATTTCGGTACCCAATACTTCCTTTTCGGTACCCGATACCGATTCGACACAATAAACTTTCGTCGTTATATCTGTGCCGTTCAATTAAAGTAGCTTAAGTCACTTTAGATGGTTTGACTTTGAATTTAAAAAAAATCAGTTTCCTTTGAAATTGTTTTATATTTTAATTAAGATTCTATTATAGGGGCATCTTGAACTACATCTTTGGCTAGTTAAACGTTAAAATATTGTTTGGGAATCCAATGAAATGTGACTTTAAATGGAAAAAAGACCTATCTCGACATAGGCTACTTTTGGGGGTAAAAATTACTGATATTTTATAAGACATCGCCTCAAGAGATGAGCAATGTGTTTGTATGTATGTAGTTAAGTGAAGCAAGTATAATGTGTGCGTCGAACAACGCAGGCAATTAAATCTGCACAATAATGATCAAGGCGAATTTAATAAGGTGGTGTTAGCCGTATATAAGTAAAAAATTACACTTACAAATTATACGCAGATATTCATACTGTCATTAGTATGAACTACAACAAACACGTAATTTTGATGTAATGTTCTCCACGGCGAAAAATTCAGATACGCCGGCAACAGCACCTTATTAAATTCGTCCTGATACTGATGTCGCAAAACACACTCTCGTCTCCTTTTACTTATCGCAACCGTCTTTCCAATTGCAATAGTTCTGGTGGCAATATTATTTATTTTTAATAGCTGACACTATATGTATGTGTACATATAACTCATATTTTTGGCTGTTGCGCGCTTTTATTAGAAGTTCCAAGATTTCGGTACCGAGCATCGAAAGTATTTGATTCTTTTTAAATCGGTACCGAGTATCGATCAATACTTAAAAGTAGCGACTCAGCACATCACAAATTCTGAGAGCAATTGACAGTAGATCAAAGAATTCACCAAAAAATTAATATTGAATACACCACACAGTAGCTTTGTTTCTTTACAGATAGGCGCATTTACACAAGGTAGTGTTAGCCGAATATAAGTAAAAAATTACAAAAGCAAATTACAAGAAACTTATAATTTTCACGTTATGCGGTGAAATATGCAGCTGTTGCTCCAACATTACTACTACTGTTTACTAGCTAGTTTCTGCTAGTTTGCGTTTCTTGACTTTTTCTATATTTCATTCGCTGTGAGCGTAATTCTGTAATTCTTCCCATTCTTCTTCCTGATAATGATCTGCTAGGAAAGTAAAGAAACAAAGCTAGTGTGTGTACATAATACACTGCCTGTTTTAATATGAGCTTATTATACAAACCGCAAGTATAGCTGCTATCAGTGTTGCCGTTTTGTTAAATTGGTAGTTTCATTTCAGGGCTGTTCGAAATGTCAAAAATGCATTGAGCTGTTGTTGCATAGTATTCGTTTATTAGAACATTTGTAAAAATTTTAAATAAATTTTGTCGAATGGCGGTAATACAATGGTGATGTGAAAGTAGAAAAGCGTACTGAAAGCGTGCTAAAATGGCCTAAAACTCGTACCGAAATATTAAGATTATGTTGCTGACATTACGTAATGTTATTGCATCATGGTTAAACGAAACCAAATAGATAAAAATAAAATTGCGCGAGCACAGTAATACATTTTTTTTTTACCAAATATAAAATGTTTATATGGATTGTATTTTTTTTACATTTTAGACATAATATAATTGATATAAATTGAATTAATCTCAAAGATTCATACTTTTGCATGAAGTAAAATCAGAAACGAAATAAAATATCAATATCTGATGATCAAAAAAAATTGGTAGTTGGAAACTGATTTGGTAGGATTTTTGTTCCTAAAAATATTGTCGAGTGGTAACACTGGTTGGTATATTTAATACACCAGTGGTGAAATATGCATCAATAAGGCACCCCTACACGCTTAAAGTTTGTTTGCGTACTAATGATTCAACATCATGCCTCCACAAATGCAGCTATAAGTTGCATAGTATATATGAGTACGAACAACAGCGAGAATTTTTTCTACATAACATAGGCGAACGCTGATTTGATTTCTTCTTTTCGTACGCGAACGTTAACAAAACATGTTGAAATGTATACGTTCGCGTTTGCGTTCGAATAATGAACGTGTGGTAGGCGCTTAAACTTCTGTCAACTGTGTTCATTTGGCAAGAAACATTTTTTATACCAAATTCTCAAACTGAATTGTGTCTAGGGCAAAATAAATACACCGTTCTTGGCTTGGTAAATATTTGTGTACCAAACTCAAGAATCTGTGTAAGTTTTCAACGCCCCCATATTTTCAAAGTATTATAAAAGTGAGGCTAATTTCACAATCTAGCGTTAGGCGATGCAATGGAAAACGCTCAATCCAAAGAAACTTCTTCGCCAGCATAATCGCTGGCGATTAAAAAGTAGCTAGTGTTTAAATTGCAGCAAAATTATACACGACAAATTTTTTATAATAGGGGAGTTTACGATGAGTAGCATTTTAGATTTAAAGTTGCTACGTACCAATCTAGCACATATTTTGTTGTTGGGAAAGCAACAAAACGTGTGATACATTGCTACGTAGGGATTCCCCTAATATATTTTTTTTGTTTCCACAACCCTTTGACAATTTATACCGAAACTTAAGCATATTGTATTGTATATAATATCAGTAGAAGAGATGTTTAATTTATTATATAAATATGTACATATGTATATTTTTTATTTATTTGGGCTTTAAGTATGAGAAAAAGCTTTTTTTTAACAAACTGCATAATTTTTATTTGCTTGCACAGCCATAAACACCAAAGACTGTGTAAATGTTGGTTAGAAGCGATTTTTATGTATTCTCGCTACGCTAATACGTTAGGTTGTAAACTTAGCCTAATACTGAAACTCAGCTGGACGCCATATTAAAGCTGTATGACTATTATTTAACTAATTTCACAATTTCATTAAGTACATTGGCTCAACTATGCCACTTTATGTGTATTTTCGAACCTTTTTTAAACAGCGCATCTCTTAAAAATTTAATAATGGCGAAAAATTCATTGCTTTCAAAATATAAGTTTTCCCAGATTTATTTAAAAATCTTCAAATCCTTATAAATTTTGACGCACTCGAGTTTTAGAGGGGGTAGTACCGAAATTCACTCGACAGAATGTACCTCGTTTTTAAATTAGGAACTCACATTCATATATATTCGCGATTTTCTTGCCTGCATATTACGAAAAGGAATGCTGAGATTTATAAAAAGAATTCCAAGTCGCGCAGACTAAAAAAGAGCTTCCGTGTACATTTTATGACTGAGTTAATTTTAAATTTGATTAGTAGTAAATTTTATTCCTCGAATCCTTTTGTACTCTTCACACTCATGAAAATATATTTATGCTAGAATATGATGTAAATTCTTTACCATTATGGTGTATGATTTGAGCCAATACCAATACGTATTTTACACCAACGGAGTTTATATTATGTTCTAGAAACAAGAAAACTTGTATACCACTGGCATAATATATATGCCGAAAATCAGTAAAAAAAATTGACGGTAGGTGTAAATAATGCACGAAAAAGCGGTATAACTTTTACACTGAATCGAAATAAACAGTTCAAAAACTGCGCTTATATTACGCCGATGTAAAAAATACACAAAATATTTTGGTGTATTTTTGACTTTTGTGCTACTGAGTTATTTATTACCTTTTCGAAAGCGAAATAAAGTCAGCAAAAATTTGGAAATAAAGTTATTGACGCTATTTCCGCATTCAAATGGAAATAGCGCCAAAAATGCTTAAAGTATGTCGATTCATAGAAAAAATATTGTTCTTACAATAAACATTGGCCCGTAAGTGTTGTTTTTTAATAGATGACAAAGGTTATTGCCAAATCCTCAGTGTGGTGATATTAATCCACACACAATGAAAAAACTACCACCAATGGATTTTATTAAACAAATTTAAATTACGAATATGTGAAACACGATGCGAAAAACTAAACACAAAGCACAGCTGGAATACGAGAATAATTTGAAAAAAGAGTGTAGAAATGATCCAAAACTTGCAAAACATGTTTCGTTTCCACAAAAATAAAGCGAACACTATTAAATTGAAGAAACAGTCTATGCCCAACAACCCCGGACAAACACTGAAAAATTCTGTTTTTTAAATTAGCATATTTTGAACGAATTAGGAATCTCTAAGATGGGAAAGAAACCAACCTTTCTATAAGGAAACAATTATAGAAAAGGAATTTTCTTACACTGTATTCATGTCTCCGCCAGCAATTTGTGACATCATTTAAAAGCAAGGCGAACGACGACACTATTTATTAGATGGCACATTCAAGCCAATGTGCCAAAATGCGGGTATAAACAATTATTGATTTTTTAATATCGGAACCGAGATCGTGTAAATTAATTGATTGTTTTTCACACACTTTTGAAACACAAATTATATGCTTTTTTACTGCAGACAAGTTGTTGCCAAAACACAGCAGAAAAAAGTGTCAAAAAAGATGCCATTCCTTTTAATTATTCACATTTAGCAATAAAATAAAGCCACATTTTCAAAACAAAAGTGCAATGATAAAATAAGATAAACCAGTTGAATAGCGTTTCTAAATTTGAAAATTTTAGTTGAGAAAAAGAAGCGCACGCAAAGGATTTCACAAAAAGCGCGAGCGCGGCGCGCGTGGTGCGGCGCGCGGACGCGGGCCGCCGCGAGTCTAAGCAAATTTATTGTTTGAAAGAGCAATAATGTCAATGGATTTTATTTCGGTTCTAAAAAGGTAATAATGTCAATTGACTTTATTTCGCGCCAGGGTGGGAAATAAAGTCAATTGACCTTATTTCCGTTGATCTTATTACCTGTCACCGGCTCACTTACATACAACAAACACAGAATTAGTGGAAGCACAACACGCAAAATGTTCAAAGACAAAAATCGATCGACATATTCAGTGGGCTTATAACAACATCACTGTGGCTCACTATCAACAAACACAGAATTCGTGGAAGCAATACCAGCAAATCGAACGACATTAGCGGGGTTTACACTATCCCACATGTGTGACAACATGATGTGAAGCGAACATAACTGTAAAAAATCAAAAAATTTTGTAAACCAGTCAACATGTGTGTCAAGCGGTTGTTATAGTGTTATAGCGTTTATAGCGTATCGAACATCGATAGCTATCACATCATGTTGTCACACATGTGGGATCGTGTAAACTCCGCTATTCAGTGGACTTAAAACAACATCACTGTAGCTTACTTTGGCTCAGTTACAACAAACACAGCAAAACAAAAGAAACAAACGTTGACTCAGCAAAACAAACGGGACAAAAATCGATCGACATTCATTCAATGTAGTTTATGTAGATAAATTTGTTAGGAAATTTGAAAAAATTTGTAACAGCGATTTTTTGATGCAGTTTACTTCTATTTGACACGTAGATTATGGATCCACAGTCTTGCCCCTAAATTTCATTTGGCAACATTCCGCTATCTTGGACTTAAGTTTTTTGGGTTTTGGGTTTGGGTTTCGTTAAAAAATGTTAAATACAAATATGTAGAGAATTTCATTTCTCACATTTGTTATATAGAAGGTTTTTTAAAAATAGCATTTTTAGCAAAAACTGTGAAAAACATTTTACATTGCCACGGTTTTAGCCATTTTTTTACAATTTCTGTTGAAAATGCATAGCATATTGAAATTCCAAAGTTGTAGAGAATTTCATTCTTCACAATTTCAGTACCAACATTTTTTATGTACGGCGCTTAGATCACGGCCGAGAACGTGCCAAACATAGCGATTATCCCAGTAAAATTGGATAAATTTGGTAGGAAAAAAAATAAAAAAATTTTAACAGCGATTTTTTGATGCAGTTTACTTCTATTTCACACGTAGATCATGGATCCATAGTCTTGTTCCTAAATTTCATTTGGAAACATTCGCCATCTTAGATTAATTTTTTTTTTGTTTTTTTTTGCGATTTGCAGGCTTATTTTGCATTTGTCGTGAAAACTAGTTAAATACAAATATATAGAGAATTTAATTTCCCACATTTGTTATCTAGAAGGTTTTTTAAAAATAGCTTTTTTTTATTGAAAAAAAGAGCAAAACCTGCGAAAAAAATTTACATTGTCACGGTTTTCGCCATTTTTTGACAATTTATTTATGTTGAAAATACATAGCATACACTCATTTCCACACCACCGCTGAAGTAGAGTTTTTCGGCGCGTTTTTTTTATGGTGGTTTCCCCAGTAGGCCTAATCCACGGGCAACGTTTTTTGCTTTTTAATGAAAGCAGGTGAATGTGTGGAAATGAGTTTTACGGCGCATCTACAACTTTGGAGATTCAATATGCTATGTATTTTCAACAGAAATTGTCAAAAAAATGGCGAAAACCATGACAATGTAAAATTTTTTCACAGTTTTTGCTAATTGTTTACAATAAAAAATGCTACTTTTAGAAAACCTTCTATATAACAAATGTGGGAAATGAAATTCTCTACATATTTGTATCTAACCATTTTTTACGAAAAAAACTTAAATCCAAGATGGCGGAATGTTGCCAAATGACATTTAGGGGCAAGACTGTGGATTCATGATCTACGTGTCAAATAGAAGTAAAGTGCATCAAAAAATTGCTGTTAGAAATTTTTTTTTAAGAAAAAGACTAATTTTACTGGGCGAATTAATGCTGCCTCGCGTTGGCTTGCATTTGCTGTGCTGTGTGCTTGTATCATTGATTTGTAAATTTGGGGTTGAAATATTTTTTTGCAATTCCCAGAACGATGTTGTTGTAATTGGTGTTGACGTTGTCGTCGTTTGGCTTAGTACATGGGCGTAGCCAGGTAGGGGCAGGGGGGTGCTCGAGCCCCCCCTAACTTTCAAATTTTCCTTATATATATATAAAATAGTACCCTGAAATGCCAGCTTAATAGGATCGAGCCCCCCCTAAATTTCATTCTGGCTGAGCCTCAGTAACTTAAATTTGTTGAGCCCCTCTGTTATAAAGTGTAAATTGTTTTTTGTTTCAACAATCCAGCGATACCAGGACTTTTGGTAAATACGTCAAGTAGTCAAGGACAATCGTAACAATATATATACGAAATCGTCAAAATTTAAAATAATATATATATAATGTAATATACACTCTGGCCTCTTTTTATGCGGATTTGAATTTATGCGGTTTTTCAAACCATTTTTCAAACCAGTTTTTATTACTTTTTGTCAGTGTGTAAGAGACAATGCTTCTGATAAATAATTTTTCTCTGTATTCTTACATAATTTATGTACTTGTTGCGGTATTTTTTTTTTGTTTTTTGTTAAAATACATATAAAATTCTTTCTATTTATTTCTGTGTTCGTATGGAAAAGTAGCTTATGTCGAAAGGCCGGCTTTAGTATAATGCGGCATTCCCTTTATTTTTTAAACGTTAAGGAATTTTTTGATGAGACTTAAAAAGAATATTGACTTGCTAGCATCGGAACTATTTCTTGCACGTTTATTTGCTAAAAGCTGTTTAACGGCTTAGCGCCCGTAAGTCATTCGCAATCGTATGCTGCGAATGCCGATTTATACTAAAGCCAGCCTTTCGACATAAGCTACTTTTCCATACGAACACAGATTTCAATAATGTTCAGTTTTACATGGAATAATAAGTGTTGAAGTGAAGAAATAAATTGTTTTTTTTCTTAATATTGCCTCACTGGATTTTTTATGCGGTTTTTCAGAATTTGATGCAGTTTTTGAAAATGATGGAACGCATCCCCTGTTTGCGTATGAAAGTAAAGAATTTTTTATGCGGATTTTTTTATTCGACTAAGTGCATATATAATTTGCCGAAAACCGCCCATTACTTAATTTTCTTGAAGAAACAAATATGGCTTTCTGACCAACACTTAAATTACAAACATTATTGCAAGTATATTTTAAAATGTACATTGCTATAACGGTTTCAATATCTAGATTTATCCAAAAGCTATCAGGAAGCACGGTTTCCACTTTGGAAAATGTTACCAAAATTGGTAACTTTTATTCTCTTTGGGAATTTGGTAACTTCCGATCTCATTTGGGAACTTTCAGACAAAACGCCTAAAAACATTAAAATATTTTTGAATATCATACAATATCTACGGAAAAGTTACATACACGCGTCAAATTTCTTATAAAATTAATTTGTTTTTGATGATAGCTACGAATTTGTGATTTATGAATGGGGATATGCACTTATCTACATACACATGTGTCATGAGAATCAAATAAAAATACAAGTAATTGGTCCAAAGGGGTGAAAATCTATACATCAATGATTTACTGGATCACAAATTTTAATTTTTGTTCCGCCAGTATTTAGAATAGCTCGCTGATTACGAAAGTCGAGTACTTTTTTTTTCATGTTGACAAGTTTCCGAGATATTTGCAATTTGGTTTTATTCAGCTAAACAAAATTTCCTCTTTTCTATCAATTGACACAGGCCAAAGACAACAATATGAACATTCAACAGAAACTAGGGACACGAATTTCGATATGGTACGATACAATATCGATACTTTTGGCATTCGATACCGATATTTTCTACTCGATAGTTTTAAAACGATATTTTTTGGAATCGAGTACCAGAACCCTAGTATCGCATCGAATGTCATAAACTCACATTACAAGAATAATGTTATTAACCGCTCAACCTAATATTACCGGCGAGAGTTTTTCTACGCACGCACGCAAGTTTTTCTCATTTGATAAACCGAAATCAATTTGCGTGCGTGATTTCTCAGAGTTGAATTTCTGTCAAATTTAGAGAAGCTTGCTGAGTAAAATTTTAATCCATAGTCGCGCCAAAATGCCAATTGAGCATAAACCTCAAATCGAAATGTCACGCAAGAAAAATCTTGGAATTTGAGTTATCTTTTTACGCACAAATATAAGGTTGGCCTGTAACAATTCTTCGCGATATAAATTGGGCTTTAAAGAGCAGAAATCTGAACTATAGTTAGGATTGCATGCTGTGGGACTTGAACCCGCGGCCTCGATGTTTTAAGTCAACACGTCAATCTCTACGTTTTGAAATAATAATAAAGTCCGGCGCTTACACAATATGTTAGTGTTTGACCGAACTTCTCCTCCGATTTGTCGCGTGCGCCTTAATGTTGCGGCACAAAGGAGGTTCCTTCAGTTTTATGTCGACTCTGAACGGCGATTGTATTTCATTTTCAAGGCTTGCACACTTTTAACCACTCCACCACAGCGGCCTATATGCGAGACCTATATTCAGATAAATTTTTTGGTTTTTGGTATCGATATCTGGAATATCGAGTATTTTTATTCTGATATTAATGGGTTCCGATATTTTTAAATCGATGCTTTAAATGAGTACCATATCGATACTTTCGGTTCGATATCGTGTCCCTAACAGAAACTTTTAAAGTCGAAGTACATAAGGTCCATTGCGTCACCGTGACCGTCACCGTCAGTTGTCAAAAAAGTTGAATCGGTGTATGTATTGGTATGAATTAAGTTACATGAATAAAGCTGACGGTGACGGTGACGTACAAATAAGCTCAACTTTCAACTTTGCTTATGCGTTAGCATCAAGTGACCACTATTCTGTGTTTTGTTTATTTCTTATGTTTGTGAAAATTTATGGATTTATTGATATAAGAAATGTAAAATATGATGAAAGTAAAGTACAGCGTAATTTTTGCAAGGAGTAGTGAGTTTTTGATTTTACGGAAGCAATGGTCTATCTATGATGCTTATTGTAAAGTAGATATACTTTTGTAAAAGGGGCGTAGCACATCCTATAGTTGTGAAATTTTTAATCAGCCATAACTTCGGAATCATAAGTCATATGAATTTGAAATTTATTATAAGGACATATCCATGGTAGACGCTTATAGTAAGCTATATATATATGAGTTTGTATAAGGGGCGTGGCACATCCCATATGCGTAAAACTTTTAATCAGCAATAACTTCGGAACCGTAACTCAATTGTGCGGACAGATTGCGCTAGAGTCGAGATATTTAGGGAATCCATCTTTATCATATGGCCTGGATTAACGGGTATTAAGTTTTATATAAGAAGTGCTTCCCAAAACATAGATGGCGCTGGAATCAAGGTATTTAGATACCCCTCTACAAATTTACTTTTTAGATTACCTAATAAAGACCCATCCTTACTGTTTGTTACTTAATATATCGCACACATAGATCTAAATGCGCTCAACTCAGAATAAATTTATGTAGATTTTTTTGCATAAATCAAATGATAGGACTTACATTCAATTAATGCGAATAATTTTTTCTTCATGATTATATACATTATAGGGATGGGTGAATTCGATATTCGAAGTTTCGAGATTCGAATTTTAATCGAACTATAGCTCTAATATGACGAGTTTTGGAAATCGAACTTTGTGGTGCTAAAATTCGGATAAAATCGAATTTTTCTAGAAAAATCGAATTTCGTCTTAATTTGCAAAAAAACAGCTCTGCAACTTTCTTCTTTTTGACAAAATTTGGCATCACTGTGTGTGGCACCATATTTGCATTAGGGCTGTAAGTCTATAAAATACATCGACGTTTTTTCGATCTGAGGCAACAAAATATCGATGTATCCTGTATAAAAAACGATATGTCAATGACATTAATATTCACTTTTCAATTGTGCATTAATGTCAGTGGCATTAATTCGATTGACATTAATGCACGTCACCATAAATGTTTCAGTATTAACTCACAGTGAAATGTATTTATAGTTACACATCCCAGCTATACAAATAAATTCATAAAAAATAAATAATATTTCAGATGCTTTATGATCTTAAAACTTTATCTAATGTCTGGTTTTCATTATGTCGAAATAACTGACATCAAAATCTGCTTTAACTAACAGCTGTTCACTTGGCGTCAAATACATCATAAAAACTGACCAAGTGTAGATATCGCAATGCATGTCAAAGGCTGTCGTCAAATTTTTTGTGGCGGGTGATTGACGTTCCATTTTCCAACACTGATGTCAAATGTGAAGTGAAATTTTTGGCATGAGTCAAAATTACCGGCTATGGACAAATCAAAACTGTGGCTGGGTAGAACTCTTCATGCCCTGTTATCTATTTTGTTAATTGCTTACTTAAAGATCTCGCTTTAAAAAGCAAAATCATACGTTGTCATTAAATGTAAGACTTTTTTAATAAACATACGTATGATTGCATGTAACGTGAAGTATGCAAAAATTTCTTTGTTTTTTTTTAAAGCAAGAAAAATAAATGAAATCATGTTATACCCTCCAAAAAATTAGTTTCAATATTCTACATTTGCCAAATTTTTGTATTTTTTTTAGATATTTTTTTGAAAAAAAAAATTATTTGTATTTATTTTTGGTTGTGAAGCAAAAAAGAGCGATATGGATAGTTAATCATATTAATATAAGTTCATCTGAATCTCTTTTTCGATTTGAGTTGTCATTCTTACAAACAAACTTTTAAATTCTAAGATTTTTTTTTTTAAATTCGAAAAAATTCGAACTAAATCGAATTTGCACCACCAAATTTCGCATCGAATAATCGAATGGTTGGGCAATGTTCGAAATTCGGAAAAAATCGAATTTCAACCCCCCATTACCCATCCCTAATACATTAACTAAAAAACTACTCTTGCACCTATTTTTCGATTAATTGTGTTGAATCTGTACGATCCACAAGCAGTTATATTTCCCTCTCTGGATTTTGACTTAGCTCACTTTAGATCTAGGTGTGCGATATATTAAGTAACCAATAACGTCTGCGGAATGAAATACGAACTGATGCAGTAACTAGTAATTTTTAGCAAAAAAAAAACCGACTTCAACTCCCATATAAAAAAAAAATATATATATATATATATCTCATGATCCGCTGATCGGATCTTAACCAGATTAGTATGGGACCACCTCTGAGACACTACCTTTCCGATGCAAAAA
>NW_023458570.1:5255398-5262457 GCF_013731165.1 Rhagoletis pomonella | reverse complement strand
TTTTTTTACAAATGCCGGTTTCTGAATAAACCACGTACTCTACAGAAAACTTAGGGTGACCCGAAATTCGCACTTCAGATTCAGATTCAGCGGACCCAAAAGCTTTAGAAACCCCGCGGGATTTTTTCCTTTTGTACACTGTTATTAATTAAAGCATGTTTTTTTGGATTAGCGTTTAATGATTAAGTACCAATATTAGGAACTTTTTATGATTAATAATTAATTACAAATTGTTAATTAACTCATTTATTTTAATTACATGATTATTTTGTTATTTTTGCTCATTTTCAATTATTTATGACTTATACGATTAATATTATTATTTGATTAATTTCAATTATCAAGCAACAAACCAAACTATAGACAAAAATTAAAAATATTTAATAACAGCATGAATTATTTATTTATTTTATTCTTATCCAAATTTCAAATTTTAGGCGTTAATTATTACTACTTTTATAAAATTTTAAAAAGAAAAGGCTGAAATGTGCAAAGTTAATGAATTTCCTTTAATTTAATTAATACTTTTACTTCTATTTAAGTTCACTCGAAAGTAACTAAAGTATATATTTTATTTTTAACTAAAATATTTTTTTGCATATGGGTATTTCCATACGTCGCATACGTGACAGTCCTACATTTCAATGTGATACAAACAAGGAATACCATTTGTTTTCTTTAACTTTTTCCGCCATTGTATAGCACATAATTAGCTCTATATTTAACCGAAAAATGAAAACAATCGAACTGCTTGGTCCTGAAATATAAGCAATTAAAGAGTGTGGCGTTACGTGACAAAAAATGGAAGTTGATTTTTTCTTTTCTTACATAATCGCAAAACTCTGCGAATTGTGGACGGCTATTTTCATGAAACTTATTTTAATATGATTTGGAGCAATTCTAGTTGTTTTTAGAGTTTTTTTGAACTAATGCAACTTGTTTCAATTTTCTTTTACAACCCCAAGTATGAAACGTCGACGTGGCGTCACGTGACATAAATTTCCATCCTTATATTTTTGTTAATATTGCTTTTAAATGAATTTTCAACGCAAATGGAACATGTATTTTATGTCGAATATATTTTATATTTTGACTTCAGCGCCAATTCAGGGTAAATTTTTTGGAAATCTATGCTTCAAATACATACGCCAAATTCGAACCAAATCGGACCATAAATACGGTTATTCGAAATATCTCCACCTTGGCAACACCTAGGAAGACCATTTTACGCAAACATGATTCTACTTACATAGCCAGTATATATTTTAAAAAGCAGACAAATCGGCCCGTAAATACGTTAGATATAAGACTTTTATTTTTTTTGTTGTGGTGGACCTTCCGATGGAAACACCGATATTTAATATTAAACAAGTAAGAGCAGCGCTGTCTTCGGCTATTCCGAAGGCTTCATACCTTTCATGAACATCTGCAAATTTTAGTTTGACAGGTTACTGATTTTGAATACATCTGCATACATCGATAGAGGAGTTACATACTTATATAAAAAATCGCATCTAAACAATCAGAGGTATGGAAGATATACTTTATATGGCACCAATCTAAGTGATTTTCACTGCTATGTGATCGGTATGTAAACCGGTAACACAATTTATTGGATTTAGTTTCCTACATAAAGAAGATATATCGCAAAAACTGGTATCTGAACAATCAGTGCTATAGGAGATAAAGCTTATACAGCATAGATTTTGACGATTTTCTCAGTAGACTTTGTATTATTATTTATAAAATATCTTACGAAATTTAGCGGTTTTAGCTGTTCAAATAAAGGAGTTTTACAGTAAAATCCCATATCTGAACAATCAGATGTATGGAATATATATGTTGTAGTCACCCGATCCTTGTTATTTTCACTGTAAGTATTCTGTTAATAATGAGTGAAAATGGTGCGAAATTTCATGTTCCTAGCTGCATAAATGGAGGAGTTATGATAAAAGACCTCATATCTGAACAATCAGTTGTATAGGGGCTGCAGGCTATAGTGACCCGATCTTCGTTATTTTCACTGTAAGTCTTCTGCTAATAATGAGTTACCACAGTGCAAAATTTCATGATCCTAGCTACATAAATGGATGAATTATAACGAAAAATCTCATATCTGAACAATCAGTTGTATGGGAGCTATAGGTTATAGTTATCCGATCTTTTTAATTTTCACTGTAAGTTTTCTGTTGATAATTATTGAAAACAGTGCGGAATTTCCTGTTCCCAGCTATATAAATGGGGGAGTTATAACGAAAAATTTTATATCTGAACAATCAGTTGTATGGGAGCTATAGGTTGTAGTGAACCGATCTTAGTAATTTTCGCCGTAAGCATTCTGTTGATAATGGGTGCAGTGCTGCAAAATTTCATGTTCGTAGCTGCATAAATGGAGAAGTTATAATGAAAAATCTCATATCTGAACAATCAGTTGTATGGGAGCTATATGTTAAAGTGGTCCGATTCTTCCGGTTCCGACAAATGATTAATACATTATAAAAATACACCCACCTACCAAATTTGATCCGGATATCTCTAAAACTGAGAGACTAGATTGCATACAAACAGACAGACAGACGGACAGACGGACAGACGGACATGGATAAATCAACTCAGCTCGACGATCTGATCACATAAGTATACATTTTAATGGGTCTATCTCTTCTTATTCTGGTACTTACAAACATCGGACCAAAGTTATAATACCATTTCATGCTCATGAAAGGTATAAAAAGAAAAAAATATAGTATTTGTTGTACCTGAAAGCTTTTACTTTTAATAACATTTAATGAAAAATGCATTTTAATTTATATTCGAAAGTTTGAAATATTTATGTATTTATTTTTCGTTTTAAATTATTACTCAAAAAATTTAACACTAGTTATTGGAAAATCTACTAAGGCTGCTAAATAAAAATGTGTGATATATACAAGTACACTTTACTTAATCAAACGTTTTTTATTGTATATTCATTTTATTTATTTTATTTTTTGACTCCCAAAGTAGTGGTTTCGGTCCATAATTGGACAAGTATTTTTCTGTCAATTTTGAACTAGTATGAGACTGGTATATTACTGACCGAAATCTGACAATTGTCATCTCGCAGGACATCCCCATGTTAAAAATACCAGTTGGTTGCATGGAAAAAAGATAGTTGGCTGACTAGTTGGGCATGCGGTTCATACTAGTTGTGAGTAGGGTTGCCAGATTCCGAAACGAAGAAAGGAGTACATTTCTATTTTCGATAGAAAAAAAGCAGTACAACACATAAATAAAATTATAGTTTAAACAAGTAAAAAAGTCGCGGAGCCGAGCATTAAATACCCGGCGCAAGTATTAAATATATGTTGTTTCACCTTTCCGAAACCTACCGCTAGATGGTAAGCTGGGGCGTAACAATTTGGAGTAAATTAGAGTCCTTAAATTTCGAAATTTTTAAGTTTCAAGCAGTTCTGAAATTTACAGTTATATGAAAAGCGGCCACAATTTTAGTCCGATTTCAATAATTTTCAAAGTTTTGCTTTTATGTGGCAAGCTTAATAACCATACCGAGTTTGGTACAAATTGGAAGAACGGTTATCGATATACATATATGTGATCATAAGTGGGCGCTGCCACGCCCATTTTCCAAAATTTTACCATAAACGTATTTCTTGGTAAAGAATTGTTGCAAGCATCAATCAAAATTAGCTTTAATATTTACTGATTTATCGAAGATTTTGTATTTCTCTAAATTACCGTTATATGGGATGTGGGCGTGGTTATTGTCCGATTTTTTAAATTTTCGGCCATTTAGTATGCTGTACCAAGGCCAACAACTGTGCCAAGTTTGGAAGAAATTGGTGCAGCGGTTACCAAGATATACACATGTAACCATAAGTGGGCGTGGCTACGCCCATTTTCCAAAAATTTATAATATTCTGATTTTTCGTCTGAAAATTATTGTAAATATCAATTTTGAGTGAATAATCTTCAGTAGTTACTAAAATATCTCAGTTTTCGTATTTCCGGAAATTACAGTTATATGGGAAGTGGGCGTGGTTATTGTCCGATTTTTTAAATTTTCGGCCATTTAGTATGCTGTATCAAGGCCAACAACTGTGCCAAGTTTGGTAGAAATTGGTGCAGCGGTTACCAAGATATACACATGTAACCATAAGTGGGCGTGGCTACGCCCATTTTCCCAAATTTATAATATTCTTATTTTTCGTCTAAAAATTGTTGTAAATATAAATTTTGAGTGAATAATCTTCAGTAATTACTAAAATATCGCAGTTTTCGTATTTCCGAAAATTACCGTTATAAGGGATGTAGGCGTGGTTATCGCCCGATTTTTAAAATTTTCGGCCATTAAGTACGCTGTATCAGGGCCAACAACTGTGCCAAGTTTGGAAGAAATTAGTGCTGCGGTTACCAAGATATACACATGTAACCATAAGTGGACGTGGCTACGCCCATCTTCCAAAAATTTATAATATTCTCATTTTTCGTCTGAAAGTTATTGTAAATATCAATTTTGAGTGAATTATCTGCAGTAGTTACTAAAATATCGCAGTCTTCGTATTTCTGGAAAGTACCGTTATATGGGAAGTGGGCGTCCGATGACAGTCCGATTTCGCCCATTTTCAATACCAACCTACCTTGGATTAACGGAAACCTACATACCAAATTTCGTTGAGGTATCTCAATTTTTGCTCGAGTTATCGTGTACACGGACGGACAGACAGACGGACAAACAGACATGGCTTAATCGATTTCTCTATTCATTCTGAGCATTTATGTATACATCTGTCTATATCTATCTCGATTCGTTTTGGCTGTTACAAACAACCGTTATGAGAACAAAATTAATATACCCTTGTGCACAAGTGCGCTCGGGTATAAAAAAACGGAATAGATTTGTAGTCAAGCGGAGTAGAGGAGTAGATTTCAAATTTTTTCAAAAACCGGAGTAAATCTAATCTGATCTTAGTGAGGTCCAAATACTAGTAAGGAACGAATTTTGTACATTTTAAGCTAATGACCCACAGATGGCGGGGAAAACACAGGGTTGTATCAGACTTTCGACGTGGTTTCGAGTTGGTTAGCTTTTAACCATCTCAGTGAAATGGTTAAGTGCTGTCATTTTTATATGGCGAAACTACGCTAAATGAAGTGAGTTATCCGGATAACCAACTCAACTACTTGGTTACCTCCGGTGGGGACATGGTATTAATCAAACTTACTTGATCCCAAAAACGTTCTATATTGGTACAGTTTTTGAAGTTACCTTCACTCAGCCTCAATTTGCGAAATTGAAATTCAATTATGTCTGCATCATTTACCAATGCAGAAAATTGGCCGAGTGGCTGCAAAATTGATACATCAGTTTCAGAAAGAACTTTATGTTGTGTAATAATTTCAAGATGTTTAATATCTTTCCGATTGAAATCGAATATTATTTTCATGTTCTTAATGCTAGGATTAAAGTTTTGCTACCTTTCCATAATTGAAATTAGCAAGCAACTGCGATATTTTTGAAGCTTGCTTTGACAGATGATTAGCCACGCCATATTTGAAAATCAATGGCAAGGCGAGTTCACACTTTTAGCAGGTGTTGCTAATCCGCCCTATGCTGAATATCGTCATCGTCATCGCCGACGATCGTCAGTGCATCAGTAACATGGCTGACGATGGCCGTATCGTCACTTTTACTGACGATGACGATTTTCAAAATAGGGCGGAATATTCATCAATTAAATAGAAAAAATGTAAAACGAGATACTATTGCATGAAGTGAAAGGGTGATAATAACCTAACCAAAGGCTTGTGAAATGGACCATTTTAAAAAGAATTGGACCAATGGACCAAATGAAAAGTAATGGACCAAATTTGGTCCATTTGGACCAAAACGGCAACCGTGATTGGTACATTTGACTACAGATTAGCTTCAGATGCAGGGTAACCTGCTAAAAGAGCCGTATGATTCGCGAATGTTGCTGTCAAATGACAAGTATTAGAGCTGGAAAACTTTCGATGGGACTATCGATAGTATCGATAGTCTGGAACTATCATGAACCATCGATAGTTTTTCGCAACTATCGATACTATCGAAATTTTTATGTTTTTTCTTTTTGTTTTTTATTACTGTCATACCAAATAAAAGCATTGAGCGAATGTCAACTCATTTTCTTTTTTACTGGAATTGAATTGAAATTTTATGTGTTAGAAGGAGGCAGTCCTATGACCAAAACGGGAAAACTTGTGCGTTAAGATAACAACTGTTAAGCAAAAATTTACAACTGTTTCAATAAAATAGATAATTGAAAATTAGTAATAAAACTGTGATACTATACAAAGCGGACTACACGGACAAGATGAAAAAGCTACTGGAGGATAAAAGCACCTACAAAACAATAAGAAACGATCCAACAATCACGATGCAGAGGAAGAACAACGCCATAGTAGACGATCAATACAAAAACAAAATTTTAGGCTTTACGGGTTGTCAAAGCTGCACAAACCGGACTTGCCTTTACGGCCAATTTCTTAGTCTATTAATGTCCCTTGTTAGGGTTTTTCCAAATTCGTAGGCAAAACACTCAAAGAGTTCACCTCGGAAAAATACAATATTAAAAATGCGTTTCAACTTAAAGAAAGATTAGAGAACATAAAAATACGTAAGGAAGAATTGTTAGTATCGCTTTACGTGATCTCTCTATTCACAAATATTCCAACACACTTTGCGATCGAAATTATCATGAACAAGTGGGATAGAATTCAGCAGAGCACAGGAATCTCCAGAAAGAAATTCCAAAATATTGTAAACTTTTGTCTGAAAGATAACAATGCAACGGAAACTTCTACGCACAAACTTTTGGGATGCCAATGGGCAATCCCCTTTCACCTACAACAGCTGACGTTGTAATGGACGACTTATTAGACAACACCTTTATGAGCCCCAAAGAAAATTTCAACATTGACATCAAGTTCATTGTCAAGTACGTAGACGATATATTTGCCATTATAAAAGGAAATGACGCGGATATTATTCTTAAAACACTCAACAAATATCATCCT
>NW_023458570.1:5250128-5255298 GCF_013731165.1 Rhagoletis pomonella | reverse complement strand
CAAATCCAATAGCATTGAATTTTTAACCTTGGCCCACGGAAAATAATAATAAACATTTTTATTTTTAATCATAAACAAGAAATGTAAGCGGCCGCAATGTTGTCCGTATCTTCTTTTCTGTTCATTGTCTTTTTCCTTCTTTGCATTATCCTAAGGCTTTCTAGTGTATATCGGGTTGACTCCCTTCTTTCTTTGTCGATAATCTTTGTGTTTGCGAAATCAGCTGTATGTCCACTTGTTATGATGTGTTGTGATAATGCTGTACTGCTTTTTTGTTTTCTTATATCTGCTTCATGTTCGCCTAGTCTAACACCTAAAGGCCGCTTAGTTGTTCCAATATACACTTTTTCGCATTCCTCAATTTCATTTCCCTTACATTTAATTTCATACACTACATTGTTTTGTTGTTGGATATCTACTGAGCACTAAGTTTTTGTGTATATTGACGACAGAGTGTAATTAGATTTGTAGGCAAGTGCTGTGTTTTGTGATTTCGTTATGCTGTGACCAAAATTGCCAGTTAAAGCTTAGTATCCAGCTCTTAAGAAAACGGTCAAGAAAAAATTGCCATTATTTCGCGTGTGTGTCCAAGGAATTTTGACATTTTTTATACCTCACAGCCTGTTGCCTCACTCTTTCCTCAAGAAATAATGGAACGGGCATATATTTCTGTTGCAAACCTGGGTTGCCTTGTGCTCTTTTTTCACAAAAAACTTTAGAAAACCGTAGTAGAAAGCGTACTAAATTTCTGAAGAACTGCGTACTGCCTTAAGGAAATTTGACTCAAGAAAATTTCTTAGCCATTTCTTGTACGTCATTTTATATGGAGTTTTTGCTTTTCTTAAGAGCTGGATACTAAGCTTAAGTTGGGAATGTATGTTACACTGTAAAATTTCTTAGTACTGTGTCTGTGTTCGGTATTTTATTGGGATGGATGCTTGTTTTCATAACTTCTTGATTTATTAATTCCCGTATTAAGTTTACAGGGTAATTATTGTTTATTAGGATTTTGTTGATTTTCTCTTTGTTAGCTTCGTGGAATCGTGTGTGGCTTATTGCCAATATTTTATGGATGAGGTTTTTTGCTGTATTTATCTTATATTTTGTTGGTTGCGATGAGTAATAATTAATCAGGCGTCCAGAAGAAGTTGGTTTGGAATACCAGTCAAGTAAAAGATCGTGGTTTTCTCTATGTATGCAAACGTCAAGGAAAGGGATTTTTGAATTTTCCTCTATTTCCATCGTAAATTGAAGTTTATTGTGATACTTGTTAAGAATTCCTAGAATGATATTCGCGTCATTGCGTTTAATTATAACAAAGATGTCATCCACATATTTGGCTATAAATTTAATGTCGATATTGTATTTTTGCTTGAGTTCCGAGATGGTATTGTCTAGTAGGTTGTCCATAATTATGTCCGCTATTGTTGGGGAAATAGGATTGCCCATAGGCATTCCAAACGTTTGTGAATATAGTTTTTTGTTGAACATGAAATAGTTGTTGTCTTTTAGGCAAAATTCTAAAATTTCTTTTTCTCAATATTGGTTTTTTGTTGAACTTGGTCCCATTTGTTCATGACTATTTTTCAGGCTAACATTGTTGGTATATTAGTGAACAAGGACACGACATCAAACGACACTAACACATCTTCATCACACACACGTATATTGGCTAACTTGTCTTTTAGGTTGAAAGAATTCTTAACATTGTATTTATCCGAAATTAACATTTTCAAAAACTCTCCGATGTATTTGGACAGCTGGTAACAGGGGACCATAAACGAGGAAACAATAGGACGAAGAGGAACATCGAGCTTATGAATTTTAGGCAATCCATAAAGTCTAGGCGCTGTGGCTGCGGTGCATGTGAGCTGTGGCTTTTCTCTAAAGTTAATGTGTTTGCCTTTGTAAAGTTCGTCCACTATTTTGTTGTTTTTTCTTTGCAGAGCATTCGTAGGGTCACTTCTTATTGCTTTGTATGTGTTTTTGTCGTCTATTAATTTGTTCATCTTGTCTAGGTACTCTGTTTTATACATAGCTACTGTTTTGTTGCCTTTGTCGGCATCGGTTATAATAACATTGTTTTTGTGTAGCCTGACGAACGTCTTTGCTTTGTAAAAGGCTGCTAAAATAAATTTCTCCGCTGCGTTGTGCTTATTATTACGCTTAAATAGTAGGATTCTGTTGCTAACTTTATTTCTGGGATGGTACAGATGCGCTGTATTTAAGTGTTAATCAAAGCTCTTAAACATTGTGAGTTTTTGTCCTCAAATTGTTGTTTATAATTTTTAATTACATATATGTATATGTATGTTTGTATGCTATATTCATTAATTTTTAATTACAATGTGCCTTTGTATTTTTGGTTTGTGGCAGATTTAATAAAGCTGGATTGCCCCTGAAGATGCTAAAAATGTTTTAGCGAAACGTTGGGCCAGAAAGTGGAATAATGTAGTTTTATTCGCACTAAAAACATAGATCAGACTAGCCTGGTAACATAATATTTAATAAATTGCGAACTGATCGGACAATAAAACATATAAAAACCCCAACAACTTGGGCAGAATGATTATCCTCCCTCTACTTTTGTGAACAGCCTCCGTTACGTGCATGAATATGCACAAGACGCCTATGTGCACACTTACGGCCGGCCTGACCTATTCGAGGCATTTACTTGCAATCCCTCATCAAGGAAATAACAGAAGGGCTTATGCCCGGACAAAGAGCTGCTAACGGTCATGACTTACATAGTTGCCCGCGTGTTTCGTTTAATCGTCAAAAACCAGTGAATGTTATTACCAAGGGGAATGTAATTGGAAGCGTCCAGTGTCACATGTATTCCGTTAAATGGCAGAAACAAGGCCTGCCACATGTGCAAACGATTAGCTTTGTTCCACACGCTTTCCAGGCTGCTCTGGTAATTAGAGCGTAAAAATAAGTTACTCTCTGTAAAAAATGTGTCAACACGTGCCACAAGTGCCCAGAGCGTGAGGAACGCAAAAGAACACATTTCGTGCCCGGAATCAACAAATCGGCTCTAAACAATGATTTTACGTGTATGTATCTTATATGGCTAATAAAATTATCAAATAAGTACATTCTCAGAAAATTCTGTGGTATTTTCCACTTTTGTGTTTTATAAAATTTGCTTTCGGATTTAAACAACAACAGCTGTTATTTCAAATTGCCCTTTTGCAAATTTGTGTCCGGAAAAAAAGTCCGGGCTGTTTCGTGCACAAAGAAGAAGACATTTACGATCCGAAAAAGGAACGTATTCGCTCTCTATTATGTATTTTTCTAGTGTGGAGAACTCTTTCTGGGCTGTTTTGGGCACCCGCGGGTACCTGCGTGCACGTGTGGAACAAACCTATGATTTGGTTGAAAGAAGAGCTGCGTCCCAACCAAGAATATAACCTAATAAGCGCCGAGATTCCGGATCAACAACGAGATAAGGATTTGCTCGACACCATAGTCAGAAACATGATACATGGTCCCTGTGTAGTACGCAATCCGCCTCGCAAAGGAAAATTTACAAAAAAATGTCCACGAAAAATGCTTAAGGACACAGTTTACAATGATAAGGGTTACCCTTTGTACAGAAGAAGAACAACACAAGATGGTGGGAGAACTGTTACAAATCGAGCTCGACCTGGGGCGCACAGTATATTATTTCCATTTTATAGAAAATATTAATTCAATTATTTTATATCGCTAAAATTTAAAACAACGTCAAAAATGCTTTTAGAAATGCCTGGTAGAGACGAAACAATAATAACAAGAAAATTTACATGAAAGTGAATGCCCAGCAAAAAATCGGTAATTGCTTTTAGTGGTAACGTATTCTAGAAGGCATAGCGTTATAATGCCTTCGAATTTTTTCGCTTCTTTTAGGCATTGTCGGTAATGCAAAGTAGAATGTCCTACAATATTTTATTTATTTCGCTTCTTTGTTTCATTTTGGGGAATGCAAAGTAGAATGTCCTATAATATTTCTTTCTTAATTCGCTTCTTTGCATCATTTCAGGGAATGCAAACTAGAATGTCATACAATATTTTATTTTTTTCGCTTCTTTGCTTCATTTCAGGGCATGCAAAGTAGAATGTCCTACAATATTTTTTTTATTTCGCTTCTTTGCTTCATTTCGGGGAATGCAACGTAGAATGCTGCATCGTAGTCAGCTGAAAAATATAATGAATATCCAAAAAATCTTTTCCTACCGTTAGTTTCCGTGGAAATTTGTCTCGCATAAAAATCATGTTTTGCTTTGTTCAATTTGCAGCGATGTTGAAGTCAGTCAATGAAGTGAAGTACATGAGTGAGGAAGTACAATTTTAAGCTTAATTAAATATGCATGTACCCAGCAAAAAATCGGTAATCGCTTTTAGTGGTAACGTGTTCTAGAAGGCATAGCGTTGTAATGCCTTCGAATTTTTTCACTTCTTTTAGGCATTGTAGGTAATGCAAAGTAGAATGTCATACAATAATTTATTTATTTCGCTTCTTTGTTTCATTTTGGGGAATGCAAAGTAGAATGTCCTATAATATTTCTTTCTTAATTCGCTTCTTTGCTTCATTTCAGGGAATGCAAAGTAGAATGTCCTACAACATTTTATTTTTTTTCGCTTCTTTGCTTCATTTCAGGGCATGCAAAGTAGAATGTCCTACAATATTTTTTTTTATTTCGCTTCTTTGCTTCATTTCAGGGAATGCAAAGTAGAATGCTACATCGTAGCCAGCTGAAAAATAGAATGGATATCCAAAAAATCTTTTTCTACCGTTAGTTTCTGTGGAAATTTGTCTCGCATAAAAATCATGTTTTGCTTTGTTCAATTTGCAGCGAAGTTGAAGTCAGTCAATGAAGTCAAGTACATGAGTGAGGAAGTACAATTTTAAGCTTAATTAAATATGCATGTATGTACATACCGATTTTTAAGTAAAATCTAAATACCCAAATACATACATATGTATGTATAAAAACTGATTTATATAAATTTTAATTAATTTTAATCTTTTAACACATTTTCTGATTTAATATATGTAAATAAGTATGTACTCATCTGGGCATTCTACATTAGTTTCTCTGTAAGGCATTCTTTGTTCGCTTCTCTGGATTCTGTTTATGCATGCGTTCTCCCTTCGTTTGAAGGTAATGCTGCGGGTAAGGGCTTA
>NW_023458570.1:5228989-5250118 GCF_013731165.1 Rhagoletis pomonella | reverse complement strand
CCTGAAGCGAAAGGGTAAGCGATTCCCATCGCCTAGCTCGTTTCCACATTCGTTTCTATGGTAATCGTGTTTTTTGCTGGGTGGCGGGACGGGATTTGATTTGGAAGATTGCCAAACGTAGTAATATTTAAAATTGTATATTTGAAACTGCATTTCTATGTTTAAGTTTTTGGTGTTTTGTGATTTTGGTGACAGTTGTTAAGATACCATTTTGGTCTTATTTTTGTAGATACGTTCTTTTTAATGATCTTCCATTTTTGGGATTTAGTAAACTAGGACTGAGTATTTCATGTTTAAGTAAAACGATGCTAACTTAAATTTAATTTTAGCAATTTATTTATTTCATTAGACAGGCAAACTCGTTTTCCGCGATTATTCGATAAAGTTTGTATCTCAGCTTATTTGCCTTCTTATATTTTAAACACCACAACCTTAGCTGCTGGAAAGTACTGGTTTTGATGAAATTTTCTTGTTTCAGCCCTACTAGGAATTTTATTTTCTTCGAGTAATTCATTGGTATTTGATTTTTGTATTATTGCTTTTAAATAGAGAAAGGATGATTCATTACCTTTCCAATGGTACCCCATATTGGAAAATAGAGCGCGAAATATTAAACTTATAACGGTATATTTTTGACCCAACTCGACTTTTATCGATATCTTCCACGTCCAAAATTCAAAAAAATAATAATTTTTATGTGCATTTCTGTCAGTTAATAATTCCTTGCTACAAGGAAATTCTAAATATCAATTTTGGGCATTTTAGCTTTTGTACTAGTTAAATATTTCAGCTTTTGCCTTTTCAAAAATTACAGTTATATAACAGGTTGGCGAGAGAGTACCTATAAACTAGGGATGGGCGGCACAACAGCTCGCGCGCAGCAGCGCGGCAAGCAGGTGCTTGCTGCGGGGTAAAAATTTAGAACCGAAAGGGTAAGCAATAGCCGTGTACGTGTTAAGCCATTTTATGCAATGTATATTGCCACTGGCTATTATATTCACCTCTTTGTTTATAAAGGAACAATTTCTAACTATATTTGTAGTCTATTTATTAAAAATAATTCAAAATCAGTTGTATACAAAATTACTGTGGTATGAAAGGGAGCAACAACCGTACTATGGCAGAGTGGCGCAAGTCATGAATGTGTAATAGTGCCCGAACTAATTGCAAAAGTGTAAAAACATTGCAAATTATTGTCTATTATTATAAATACTAATACAGATAGTAGTAGATATTCATAGTTCAGTGTATAATAATTAATATTACACCGTACATGATAATGAACTGTTAAATGCTGAAAACGCTTGTAACTTGTAGATCACTCAAACTTGGGTGTGCTTAATGGACTGTCTGGGCGGATGCGCTGGCAGGCATTGGGGTCTGTATAGCTATACAAACCTTGTGTTTTTTTTTAATAAAGACTTAAATATATTCGGAAATTTAGAATTTGGCTTGATAAATTCACAAAATTTACGCTTTTTATAAAAATATAATCTTAAAATGGACTTTTTTTATTTTAAACTTACATTTAAGAAAACTCCATTCAATGCTATAATTACGATTTGAGTTTTCCAGTTTATAAAACACAAGCGTTAAGTACGTACTTAACTATTGATATTATTCTTCATTGAGCATGAATATCAGCATACATTAAAGATGAATATTATACTTCACCTACATTTTGTTCATAAATAACACATAATTATGTATATTTTATCCTCGAAATGAACTTTTTCTAATCATGACGCGAAATTCCCCACAGTAAGTGTTGCCGTGCGCGCAAAACGAAAGCGCTGCACACAACCCAAAAGTACTCCTCGGGGACGAAATGGTGAAAAACTGCGAAAAGGTTTATTACTGTATATACTGTGGTCGGTAGAAAACCGTCATATAAAAAGGTTGTTTTGCGCATGATTGTCCTTTTTTTCCAAGCTGACAATGCAAAAGTGAATTACAAAACAGCTAATATGCGCGCAAGCAAGTCGGTACTCACCACCAGTGTTGCCATTTCTATTTCTGCCGTCCCGCCAGATTAATAAACAAAAATTGCTGGAATCCTGCTAAATCATTTAAATTCTGTAAACTCTTATGAAAAAAGGTTTCTTTAATAATTTAGCAGTTAAGCTTTATTTGATAAAATTAGAGATCATATGTTTATAAAAAACCATCAGTTTTTTAACAAAAACAAAATTGGAAACTCGTTATTTGGTTTTATAACCAGTGTTTTTTTTAGCAAAAAAATTTTGTCAAAACTGCACTGAAATGAATAAAATAAAATAAGTTAAGGTCTCGTTAAAGTTACTAGAAGCCATTTAGTGAAAGGAGTTATTCAAACTCTAATGAAAATTACTAACAATTTGTACTAATTTACTTCGTTTTTAAAAAAGCTTGTCGCGCGTGTTGCAAACCGGTATTTAAATATCTGCATACATACATATACATACATAAAAAATCTTTTGTTACACTACTTCATTTTATTCCTTTGATTGTACAGGTTAAACAAAAGCTTGTTTTTAAAAAATATTTTTTTTTACATTATTTTATTTTATAATTTTTAGTCCATTTATAAAAGCGTTGTATATTAAGAAGTGTTATTTTATTTTATGTACAAAATTTTGCAATAGATATTAAAATAATTCGACTTGCAATGAAAGAGAACAGAAGACTTGGCAAGCAAAATGTTAATTGCTTTTGTTTTGTATAAACATGCATATCTACATATAGCAGCAGTTAATTTTATTTTAAGAAATGGTGTGTCGTCCATTTCCGCTGTAGCATGGCATATATTTAGGCGCAATATTTAACTTCTTCTGGCGGGGCGACATCTGGAGTCTAGAAGTTGCTACAAATAGCTTTGCTACACTACCGCCGCGGCGCGCCGGCAGCTTTAACAATTTTATAGTGGTTTAACGTTCTTTGACAAATTACGCTCTGTTAGCCTTTGAATCAATACCCCTGGACTATATGTGGAATTCATTTATATTTTAAATTGAACTGTCATCGTGATTGGAACTATGCTGAAAATTTCAAGTCTCTAACTTGTCGGGAAGTCAGTTTAAAATCGATTGGAAATTTCCGCGATTTGCGCGGGATGACCAAGTTAAATAAAAGCTTATAAAAAATTGGTCATAAGAATGTCATCTGAGTTTTCGTGACTGTTGACCTCGTTGGAGTTTGTAAAATGTAGTCAATGTAAAATATATTTGCACTTTTATGTCCATACCTGCAATTAAAAAAAAACAAATAAAGCATTTGCACAAGTGCTGTAAAATTAAATACACACCTATGATTTATTCGAAATGTATTTACCAAAGTGTGATTGAATTTGACATATCTCTCGTAAGAACGATCCTATAATGTCAAATTGGAAGAAATTGTTTGTGTTTTTTGACATTTTAGTACCTTAAAAGAGAGCCGCACTGGGTTGTCAATCACACCTTGGATGTAATGTTGATTTTTTGAACTGCAAAATATAAATGTAATAAATTGCGATCATTATGAATAAAATCGCTAAAAACTAGCTGAGTGGAAAGGTATTTAAAATGGCAACACTACTCACCACGGTTGGCCAGTAATTTTTCTCCCTACACAGTTGAACAAACTACTAAAATATGTGAATAAAACATTTTAAATTGAACGTTGTGCTTATTTATTTCTAAAATGTAAGATATAATGTCATTAATTTTTTGAAAGAAGCAAATCTATATTAGGAGTGATTTCCTGAGCTACGGCAAGGCGCATTATATTGCTTAAGTTCTCGTCTGAGAGTCGATTTCTTAATCTCGACTTGTAAAGTTTCACCGAAGAAAATAATTGTTCACACGAATACGTTGATCCGAACATAGCAGCTATTTTTGTGGCAAATTTGCGCAAGTTAGGATATTTATCATTACAAAGGCTTTTGTAGAAGTCTAACAAGCAAGAAAGATCTGTATATTCAGCTTTCAGTCGTGTGTCACATTGCAAATCAATTAGCTCCATTTGTAATTCTTGTGGTGCCTCATACGGTTCGATAGCAAATGGTGTACCAAATAAATTTAATGACACTTTTAGTAAACTTAACTCAGCAAAGCGGTTATTAAACTCTTCTTCAAAATTCGAAAGCTCCTCTACATATTTTGATACTTCCAAAAAGTAGTTCTCTGAAGCTATTTGAAGCCACGGAAAAAAAGTGAAGTTGCTGTCCCCCATTTGCCTCTTCCATAGAAATAGCTTCTTTCTAAAGGCTTCAATTTCATCTCGTATATGAAAAATCAGTTTTTTCTTCCCATCAAAGCTAAGCTTAGACTGTTAAGGTGGTGTATTATATCAGTCAAAAACCCCAAATCTGCTACCCATTCGGGGTCTATTAGTTCAGGAAATTTCTTCCCTTTTTCTTCCTATAAAAAATCAGAGACAACTAGAAGTTTAATCTTGTATCGGCACATATTATTGCTTATTTTTTTACCATGAAAACATAAATATATTTTCGCAGCTCGAAGAACCGCTGCAGTGTTGAACCACGACTTAACCAACGAACTTCACTGTAATAAGGTATGTCATAATGCTCTGTCCGAGAAAATTCTAAAAAATCCTTGAATTCACGATGGTTTAACCCGTGTGCTCTTATTGTGTTGACACACTTTACTACTGAACTCATAACTTTTTGATTGGACAAAGATTTTGCGCAAAGTGCCCCTTGATGGATCAGGCAGTGAATTGCAGTGAAACTTCCAAGTTTTTCAGCAATGAAGTTTTGCCGCATTCTTCCAAATAACCCTGTCTTTGAACCTGCCATGGATTTTGCACCGTCAGTGGCGATGCACACTACTTTGCTCCAAGGCAAGCCTATACGGTCAACGCATTCGTTGACACATTTAAAAATGTCGTCTCCTTTTGTTGTTCCTTTCATTGGGATAAGGTCAAGTTCTTCCATAATATTAAACTCTGAATCTACGCAGCGTATAAAAATTGCAAGTTGAGCAATGTCGGAAACATCAGTGCTCTCATCTATAGCCAAAGAAACTCCTACAAAAGAGCTAATTCGCCGTCTCAACTAACTTTCTGCATCTTCAGCCATTTCTTTCACTCGCCTTGTAATAGTTCTGCGCGATAAACAAATCGCTTCATATTTATGCAACTCGGATTCTGATATGATATTCACCGCCCTTAAAATACATTTTTTTACCATTTCGCCATCCGAGAATGCATGATTTCTGCGGACTAACTCTAAGGCAATCTCATAACTTGCGCAAATAGCTCCTTTTTCATAGTTCTATAAATATTTAATTAAAATTCAAAACTAAAGTTGAGCTAAATAAACTAATAAATAAAAGTTATCGCGTGATGTTTGAGTTTTTACACTAATTGTAGTTGAATTTGGCATAACTTACCTTTTCCGAAGAAACCTTAAACTTGTAAATATATCTTGTCTACCTTCTCCTTCGTATTTTGAGAAATTATCATCGTGAAAGGTTTCGTAGTGCCTTTTTATATTAAATAGTTTTAACACCAAACGCCTTTTACACACGAGGCACTGCGACTCGCCGTTATCGTATTTGCATAGATATGAAGGACCCCACTCCTGTTTCAAAGCATTACATATTCTTTTGTTCGTAGAAGTACTCGTAGCCATTTTAAAAATAATGTTTGTAAAACTTGCATACTGTATGACGACAATAAAAACTGTTGAACACTTGAATTCACGAGCGCGACTGAACTTTGAGCGTGGCTCATTCTCTGCCAATGCCTGCTGATGAATATGTACACTAGTCAGAAAAAGTTTGCGTACACAGTCAGCCTATGCCTTTGTAATGACCATTGTTCATATTCAAATTTATCCATTATATATTTTTTATTTAGAATCATAAACGCCATATTCAAGAGCATTATTAAACCCTTTACGATTTAAAAGTTATGTGGCAACATCAATTTTATCGATTAATATTTCAAAATTTGCCTTCCCTGGCGAAGAAAAAGTTTGCGTACAAAACCTCTAAAGGGGACTCCCACATTACTAATTCAAGCGAAACAGTGCAAAAAGTGTTTATTTAAGCGTAGTTAGTGTTCTTACGATAATTGTGCTAAAAATTCGACGTTTTGGATAAATGGCTGGTAAAAGGAAAGTAACTAGTTCCGGTGAAAGGGACATAATCGTTAAGCTTTGGAAAGAAGGCAAAACATTACGTGAAATCGGGAACACTGTATGAAGAGCTGACTCTTCTATTCAAAGAGTGGTTTCTAATTATAAATCAAGAGGTTCTACTGTTGCTAAGCATCGTTCTGGACGCCCCTCTAAGCTAAGTGACCGAGAAAAGCGGTTCATTATTAAAGAAGTTGAGAAAAATCCTCGACTTAAAGCTTCCCAAATAGCAAAAGATGTTCAAGAAAGGTTTAACAAGTCTATTTGCAGTGATACTGTATGCAAAATTCTCAAAAAAGCGGATATCATAGTCGAGTTGCACGAAAGAAGCCTTACATATCGCTTGTAAATAGGCAGAAGCGAATTGCCTTTGCCAATGAGCACATTAATAAGCCACCAGAGTTTTGGGAAAAGGTTATATTTTCTGATGAAAGCAAATTTTGCATATTTGGGATCAAAGGACGTAAATTGGTTTGGAGAAAACAAGGTACAGGCTTCAATAAGGAAAACTTAGTGCCTACAGTGAAGCACGGCGGTGTTATGGTGTGGGGGTGTATGGCGAGTGGTGGCGTAACCTCGAATTTATTGGCGGAATTATGGATAAGAGATTGTATCTTGATATTCTAAAGGCAAATTTAAAGCAAAGTGCTCAAAAACTTGGCTTGGAAAATGTGTTTCACTTTCAACAGGATAATGATCCGAAACACACTGCAGAGGTAATCAAGCTATGGCTGCTATATAATGTGCCAAAGCAATTGCGTACTCCACCACAATCTCCAGATCTCAATCCCATTGAGCACTTGTGGGACTTATTGGAGCGCAGGATTCGGGAACACAACATTTCATCCAAACCCGACTTGAAAAGGGTCATTCTCGAAGAATGGAATAAAATTTCTTCGGAAGAGACGGCAAAACTGGTACGATCAATGCCAAAGCGTTTAGCAGAAGTTTTGAAAGGATATCCGACAAGTTATTAACCATTAGTTTCCTTAATTTTGTGGTATAAGAAAAACTGTTGATTACTTTGTATGCAAACTTTTTCTGAGGTGTTTTCTGCTAATCATGGACTCTTTTACTAATTTAGTTTTTGTTTTTGTATTTTTGGATGCAAAGCTTTAGTTATATTAAAACTGAATTTCAAAATGTAAATAAAACCTGAATTTATGTTAAAAATACTTAATTTTCAATACGTTTTTTTTTTTTAGTTTAATGCCCATTCTGTCTGTACGCAAACTTTTTCTGACTAGTGTATGTAAATTAACAGCATGGTTGCCATATCGCGCTATCATAAGCTGGTTAGCGAGTACTTGCAAAAGTCTTTGAATATTTACGTAGTGACACGAGAACTATGTAGCTTTGTTCAAAGATTTTGTTGTTGTCTAGTATAGAAAAAGGAATGAAAAAAATACAACTATGACTTCTGTATTTTCGGTGCGTATTAACGGTATAACATACTATGTAATTTTTTAAGTTTTTTCTTTCGGACTTATAATTTTACGAGACTATGTCAATCCACCAATTAGTTTTAACATTTTTGCGTTGCATTTAAAATCATTTTGAGTTTATAATTATTTGCAGCAGTATATATGTAGGTATATACATACACTTCACTTTGCATCGTTAAAAATTAAAATCTTCAAATCATTAAAAATACATACATACATGCATACATGCAGCTTTTTTCATGTTAGCTGACCCGAAGATACCTAATAATATTCGACAACTCTATAATACTATTAGAATACCATTCCCGCCATGTTCAGTGCTTATTTAGTGCATTTTATTCTGGATACGAAAATCTTTTTATACACATAAATATGTACATATTATGTGCACATTATGCCCATCGCTACTTTAAATGAACAACTTTTTTGTAAAAAGCTTCGCCAATCTTATACCGTACCCTGTGCAAAATTTCATTAACCTATCTTCAATAGTTTTCGAATTACAGAATTAGAGCCAAAAAAAATTGGTCAAATCTTACACTGTGGGGCGGTCCAAACTTTTGATAATAGCTGGGTTGTGCCCTTTTCGCCCATTCTATGTAAAATATATAGTGCCCACATTAATGTGGAAGCTTGCAACTCTGTTCGTGCGATTAAATATATTTGCAAATAGACCAATAAAGGGATTGATCAGGCGATCTTAAATCTGTGTAACGAAGGTGTAGCGCAGCCTCTTAATGAAGTACAAACCTATCAAACAGGACGATATGTCAGTAGTAATGAGACAGCGTTGCGGCTCCTTGGTTTTCCATTACACCAAAGACATCCGACCTTAACTCATCTAGCCGTACATTCAGCACGTACAAAGTAGAAATAGTAGTAGGATTTATCCCTTCCTAAAACCACATTAACTGGAATTTTCCCACTTCCCACGTTATTATACAATGAACAAACCAAAAAAGTAGTGAACACGCCGCATTCAAGGTAAGCCTGTTGAAGATTGGCCCGATATTAACTCAAAGTACGCTCTTGGGCATGGCTACACCGTCCATGTAACGAACTATGAATGCTTTTGTTTGCGCATATTATTGCATCACGTTCGAGGCCCAACTAGCGACAGAGACCTTAAAATTTTCAACGATCCGGAATGCGGAACTTATAAACAAGCGTGTTATGCTCTACGTTTGTTAGAGAACGATAACCACTGGGACGGAAATATGGAGCAGGCCGTACAGTGACGGTCACAAGAAAAAATCAAGGAACTTTACGCGACCCTCATATCAAATTGCGGCCTTTCCAATCCTCAAATGCTGTGGGATAAGTACAAAAAGGACCTGGCGGAAGTATATGCAGACATAACATAATGACCATATATACAACGAAGCACTGCCGAAAATTTAAAACAAGGTTATGACAATGGCGGGGAAGAAGTTAGAAGATTTCGGAATGAAAGCCCTCGCTGATGAGTCGAAAATGATTTAAATTATTAAATTGCTGGAGAATTAAATTATGAACTTACAGCGTTGCAACATCAAGTAACTGATTTAGTTCCTTTATTGCTTCCAGCACAGAGTCATGACTTTCAGGAGGTGTTACGTCAGGTAGAGTTAAAGCTTAGTTAGTCTAGACTTAACTTAATTTAACTTATCGTAACAAATCATCAATGATTATTCAACACGTCAACTTCGGCCAGAAGCGGAAATATTTTGTTTTTGTGTTTTCTTTTTCAGCTGACAGGTTGCCGCCTGAAATGCCACGTCAAAAAACGGATACAAAAAAATATGTTTGCGTTCATTTATTTATGAGAAATAACTTAAGAATCTAAAATGTACAGGATCTTGAGTTATTTACGGTAAGTTAAGTTTTAACTAATGCCAGCACAGTTTCTCCAAATATTAAAGTTACGGAACCTAAAAAATATTAAGTTACGGAACCTAAGTCTAGACTAACTAACTGCTCTTTCTCGACGCCCCTGGTGGACTGGGAAAACGTTTTTGCTGAACTTATTATTGGCGTTCATAAGAAAATACCAGAATATTGCTGTTGCCGTGGATTCGTCTGGTATTGCTACTACAATATTTAACGGCGGCCGCACTCCGTTCTAAAATTGCCACTAAATCATTCACACCTACCTGAAATTTCAACAAAATAGCTCTTGAGGTATGATGCTACGAGAATGTAAACTTTTAGTGGGGCGAAAGCACAATGTCACACAAAAAAGTTATAGAAGCGTTGAACCGAACTCTTCAAGACTTACGGAACGTACAGATATTAGGGAGGAATGGTAGTTATACTGGCTGGTGACTTCCGACAAACTCTACCCATGATCCAGAATGGCACACCTGCATATGAAATTGAGTTATCGGGTGTACCCTCGTGTACATAAACTGCAATTGAAATTAGGTGTACCAGTTGTGCTTGTGCGCAATATAGTAGAGGTGTCAAACTATCGATAGTCACACCATCGATAGATTTGATAGTTTTCAGAAAAACTATCAATATTCACGATAGTCTCGAAAAAAACAAAACTATCGGTAGCGCTAAATCAGTTAGGTTGCTTTGTTTTACAGGTCATGGTGAAATAAATATTATCTTATAAAAGTTATAATCATTCAAAATTAAGTAACTGCTAAGCCAAAATACTTCTCTTTTTAGAAATTCAAAAACAAACACAAGTTATACAAACAAAACAGGATTTACGATTAACATATGTATGTATTTTGGGCTAAATGCGTGCATATTTGAATATGACGTCGGGATCACACTAAAAACAAAATTTTTAATTCAAATTAAAAAATTCAGGTATTACCAACAATAGTTCGATAGTCTTACTAAACTATCGATATTTTTGATAGTATAAGAAAAAACTATCAATTAGTATTGATAGTCTAAAAAAATTGAAACTATCGATACTATCGATAGTGCCATCGATAGTTTGACAACTCTACAATATAGATGCATACCGAAATATAGATCGCACATTACGACAAAATATAATTTATGCTGCTATTTTAACAGGTGTGGGAAAAGGAGAAAGTGTTATAATGCCATGAATACCAATAATACCCACTGACCTATCTTTTCAATTAAAAAGAATTCAGTTTCCAATCAAACATTGTTTTGCTATTATTATTAACAAAGCACAAGGGCAAATATTACAGGTAGCAGGAGTGCATTTAGAAAAATAATGATTTTTCCATAGCCAGTATATTTTGCGTGTGCGCATCTGTCCAACGACCAGAATTTGTATGTTTTAGCGCCAAATAATAGAACATATAACATAGTATATAGCAGCGAGTTAAAATAAGGCTATATTCTGTGCCCATGTTTGTAGGGGCCAGGGGCAAAAGAATTTTACAAGAGTAAAACTGTACATGAAATTTAAGGTAGTTGCAATTATTGTAATTGTGCGGTTTGCTTCTTTCTTATTTGTAACTTTTAACATCTTACTGGATCAACAATATGCATTAAATAAATTAATAGTTTTAAACTAACGGATCTCACTCTGTCTGAAAAGACAATCAACACGCACCAAGTTATTTCGTTGACAAATAAACAGACAGATTGGAATGGTTTCAAAATGTTATTGTCTAGAAATGTCTTCAAATTAAATCAAATACTGAAAATTGTCGACTTAGATCACGAAGTAGAGGACTTGACTAAAACCACACAAAGCATGGAATAGCACACCGTATATACACACAGCTATAAGAGAAAATATATATCCTTGTTGCATCAAAAACTTGGTGCTTAGCAACTTACAAGATCACTATTGCTTAAACCCGATCTTAATATGTTAAATTCTCAACTGAAAACAAAAACTAATGGGTGGTTCAAAAGGTGTCGTAAGTGTGGTGCTGTTGTAAAGTTTTTAACGGCTGAATAAATGTTTAGAGGACTTGAAACCACAACCAACTAGTTTTAACGGGGTGAAATTTCATAATACGACTTTACCTTAAATATAGTTTTAGCCGTTTAAAGTTTCCGACAAACAACAATACGACAATATACAAGTTGTATAATACAACACCTTGTGAACTACCTATAAGTATCTATTTAAAAAATCGTACATTCAGAACTAATTTGGAAAATCTTACAGCCGGATTATTCGCTTTGGAAGGCGTACAAAAGTGTAAATAAACAAGTTAAGCACTTTACTCCAATAAAAATCAGCAACTCGTTTTGGGCCAAAACAGACGCTCAAAAAGCAAAGGTGTTTCCAAACAAGGCGTAGCCAGGATCTGATGTAAGGTGGTGCCAAAACGAAATATACTTGTTATTTTTATACCCGAGCGCACTTGTGCACAAGGGTATATTAATTTTGTTCACATAACGGTTGTTTGTAACAGCCAAAACGAATCGAGATAGATATAGACAAATGTATACATAAATGATCAGGATGAAAAAAGAAATCGATTAAGCCATGTCTGTCTGTCCGTCCGTCTGTCCGTCTGTCCGTCTGTCCGTGTACACGATAACTCGAGCAAAAATTGAGATATCTCAACGAAATTTGGTATGTAGGTTTCCCTTAATCCAAGGTAGGTTGGTATTGAAAATGGGCGAAATCGGACTGTAACCACGCCCACTTCCCATATAACGGTAATTTCCAGAAATACGAAAACTGCGATATTTTAGTAACTATTGAAGATAATTCACTCAAAATTGATATTTACAATAATTTTTAGACGAAAAATAAGAATATTATAAATTTTTGGAAAATGGGCGCAGCCACGCCCACTTATGGTTACATGTGTATATCTTGGTAACCGCTGCACCAATTTCTTCCAAACTTGGCACAGTTGTTGGCCTTCGCATAACATACCAAATGGCCGAAAATTTTTAAAATCGCTCAATAACCACGCCTACTTCCCATATAACGGTAATTTTCAGAAATACGAAAACTGCGATATTTTAGTAACTACTGGAGATTATTCACTCAAAATTGATATTTATAATAAGTTTTAGACGAAAAATAAGAATATTATAAATTTCTGGAAAATGGGCGTAGCCACGCCCACTTATGGTTACATGTGTATATCTTGGTAACCGCTGCACCAATTTCTTCCAAACTTGGCACAGTTGTTGGCCTTGGTACAGCATAAAAAACCGCCGAAACTTTTTAAAATCGGACAATAACCACGCCCACATCCCATATAACGGTAATTTAGAGAAATACAAAATCTTCGATTGAAGCTAATTTATTCAAAATTGATGCTTGCAACAATTCTTTACCAAGAAATACGTTTATGGTAAAATTTTGGAAAATGGGCGTGGCACCGCCCACTTATGATCACATATAAGTATATCAGTAACCGTTCTACCAATTTGTACCAAACTCGGTATGGTTATTGTACTTGCCACGTGTAAGCAAAACGTTGAAAATTATTGAAATCGGACTAAAATAACGGCCGATTCTCATATAACGGTAAATTTAAGAAATGCTTGAAACTTCAGTATTTCGAAATTGAAGGACGCTAATTTACTCAAAATTGATACACCTCGGCTTACCATCTAGCGGAAGGTTTCGGAAGGGTGAAAAAACATATATTTAATACTTGCGCCGGGTATTTAATGTTCGGCTCCGCCCGAACTTAGACTTTCTTACTTGTTTTGATATATTTTTTATTTAATAATTTTTACGCTAATAACGATTTTCAGCAATTATTTCCTTTTGAATCATATAGCGGTTTTCGGTAACGAGTTTTCAATGGACGCTCATGAGGCATAGTCCAGAAAGCCTTTCTTCTCCTGTTGTGCTTCTGAGCCAGGTTTTTACTCTACGAAGTGTGATCGCTCCACAATCGCTGTTGTGCATGCAAAATGGAAATACCCTTATTTATCGCTGTTAGTTACTCGTTTTCTTCTTTAAATAAATCTTCAACTTCAACATCCTTCAAATCTTCTTCCGACAAGTTCTTTCTCTTCCATAAATTGTACCAAAGATGGGTTCACTTCCCATACCTAGATCATAGATCTGTTGAAAATGCTTCGATTTCTTTTGTATCCAGTGTTGCCGGGGCCAAAGGTGACAGGTAATACGATCAACGGAAATAAGATCGATTGACTTTATTTCCCACCCTGGAGCGAAATAAAGTCAATTGACCTTATTTCTGTTGATCCTGTTACCTGTCCAACTTAAAATATACATTTACTTCAAATGAGTGCCATAACATAGAATAGGAAGTTGATTGACTCAAAGCTCCTTGTTTTTACTTGATAACCGGGGAAGTCTTACGTAATCTACCTAATAATTGCGGCGTACGGGGTTGTTGTACAAACTAGAGATGGGCACGGGCCTTAATTTTCAGGCCCGGCCCGGCACGAGTGCAAAATTAATTTTCAAAAACACGCACAAGCCCGCACGTTAAGAACTTTAGTGGGGCCCGGCCCGGCCCGGCACGACGGGACACGCCCCAGCCCGGAAATAAAGAGCCAACTTTGATTGTAGATTTTTGTAATATATTTTCTGGGAAGTAGAAAAAGTGGAAGGTATTTTATGTACAGATATGTATGTAAACAAAACTACTAAGTATCATATATTTTCTATCGGTTTCCAAATATTTCTTTTTTTGCTTTTCTCTTATCAAAAGAGTTTTAAATATGTACTATTTTTTTTTGTATAAAAAGAAAAGCTCATCTAAATTTTTAGTATTAGCAACGGGCTTTTTCGTGCCTTTTCGTGCTTTTATGAAATTTTACTGAACGCCCAGGCCCGCACGAGTTCGTTCTGACAGCAAATATTCCGGCCCGTACCCGCAGGCGTACGCAGGGGCCCCTGCCAAAAGCCCGGCCCGTGCCCATTTCTAGTACAAGCTCAAAACAATGCTCCCGAAGCCGTTTTGCGATATCCTAGCCTCTTATTTGGAAGATAGATGTTCCTGCATAAATCACGTGGAAGAATATTCTGATTTGTAGCCAATTTAAGTGGGGTAACTTAAGGCAGCGTGTTGGGTCCACTATTATTTTTTCTCTGTATCAGTGGCGTTCCAACTGATACTTGTTAGAGCTGGAAAACTATCGATATTTTCAGATACTATCGAGAACAACTATCGATAGTATCGATATATCGAAATTTTAAAATGAACTGACTTATAGACTGAGCTGTTCTCCACTTTTTTGTACCTATCGAACACAACTAATATGAGTTTATTCACAAGAATATATCATTTTATGGTTCTATTTTCTTTAATTTCATCATAAATTATTTCAAATCAATTGAAATATAAATACATGCATATATATGAACATACATGCATACATACGTATTATATTTTCTTCCTTTTCTTGTAAATATTTGTCCATTCTCAGAAAACTGCTCAATTCACACACGGCGTAGATATTATGTTTTATGACCTTTAACGTAGCAGTTACAATTACTAATATTGTTGTTGTTGTAAGTTAGTCGATCGATTATTTTCGTGTGCAAGAAAACCACTTTTTTCTTCACGTTTTGCCCAACGTTTCAGGGGCGAATCTTTATATACATAAACATCAACAAGGAACAAAGAACAATGTTATCGAAAAATATTGATATATGTATGTATATTAGGGTGTCCCTTATATGACAAAAAAATTTTTTTTTTTAAATTTCGCAATGCATACCCTCTAATTTTTTTAGTAATGTTATAACATATTTAAATACTAAATTAAATGTTTCTAGCATAATTGCAACTAGTGCCGACCGAGCTTCAAAGTTTAGTAAAAAACGTGTTTTGTCCTGATATTTGAATCTGCTATGCTAAATGCAACAAATTAAGTGAATAAAAGTAAAAATTAAATTAGAAACACATAAATCTTTAATTAAAAACATAAGGTAATAACAATCAGTCAGGATAACTTCTCTTTAGGGTTTTTTTTTTACAGTCCGGATACAATTTCCTATGTTCCTGGACACAGCGCAGCAAGAACTGCTTTTGTTCTTCTTCGGCCGTGATAAGTCCGTTAAAATCTTGCATTAATTTAACAGCCCTTTCAGCAGTATCATTTACAACACTTAAATAGCTTATTCTTCTCTTAGCTTCCAGAAAACCAGCATTATTACTCCAAGAAGATACATCTTCCTTTAGAAAACTGTCATCGATCTGCAGTCGTGAAAAAAATTGTTTGCTCTTTTCCGATACGAAATCATCCAGTGTTTTGTCTGAAAATAAAAGAAAATGTCAAATAACAAACAAAAAATCAACAAAAATTTAAAAATGCCACAAAAAGTAAATTAAACGTACCAAACAACTTTTGAGTCAGTTCTCCCTTCGACGGGTCATAGCGTTTGCTTAAATCTGAGAATTTGTTCCTGTTAAAGTTGGCAATCATTTTCTTCTTAGTTTGGTTATCAACTTCATCATCAAACAGTGATAGAATGACTGTCTCTTCACATAAATACCACAAGTGATGGCTAAACTTGCTTATAGAAGCTTTAGAAATTGTTGCGTCAACTTTTTCGTACTCCTTTAACATTTTCAAGAAGCGCAAATCTTGGTAAGGTGCTTTGGTCGCCACTGTGCATTGGAGCCAAGGTTTAACGTATATTATCACGACAAATAAGCAAACATCTTGTAGAGCCGTCTTGTCATTCGCAGTCATTCTGCATTGTGACTGAAGCAAACATATTTTTAAAGAATAAATCGCTCTCGCCATCCAGCGTGCCTGGTGCATAGCTCCGGGGGGCCTTAGTTTTAATTTTCTCTCTGTGTCTCCTCCCAAATATATTAAGCACAGTTCGACCAATTCGCGGTAGTCATCTCTTTGAAGTCACATTTTATTGCTTCTGCCCTTGATTTTCTAGTTTCAGTACGAATTCGCTGAATCGATGATTTGTTAATAGGGAAATCATCGCTGCTCAGACCGAGCGCTTCTACCACCGCATTAAGAATGTAAACAGTCTCTAATGCTTAACTGGCATCGATCTAAAGCTGCAACTAGTTTAGGTGTTATGAGATTCTTTCTACCTCTTTTTGAACTTTGTATATGGCAGGGAACGTCCGAAAAGCTAAGTTCAGAATTCAATATCTGTTCTTCGTCTGAATCTTCTAGACTTTCTAAGTTATTTGTGGTGGAAGTAGATGCGACAGCTAGTGTTTGTCTTTGTCTTACAATCCTTTCCTCTTCTTCCAATCGTCGTTGTCTGGATCTTTCTTCTTTTTCCGCCAATTTTTTATCTACACCACCTAAGCATCCCGGTCGACCTGGTTCTCTCTGTTTCATTAAAAATAATTTATCCTCCTCTATTTTAATTTTTTCAAGAGCATCAGCATGTGCAATATCAAACAAGTTATCAAGATCAATTTTGAATTTTTGCTCACGGCTCTTGAACATAACATGAGTTTTCTTACAATTTTTTTGAAATTCTCTCCAAACATGATATAAATCAACAAGTTTCTTCACACAGTTAGGAAGTGCCCTTGTTGGAATTCTTGCTTTTTCCCAATATATGATGCACTCCCTAATCACAAGATTTGCACTTTCACTAACAGTCAGTTTAACCTCACGAATGTTGTAAAATAGAACTGAAAGAACTTGTCGATTAGATGGCAATTTTGCACCATTTATTTGATAGCTAGGCAATCCGATAAGGAAAATATGTTGTTTGTCACTCCGTAATTCCACCGACATGTTTACGCACTAAACATTGAGGCACTAATAATCTCAAAAATCACGCATGAAACGACAAATTTTAATAAAACATGTAGGTAGCTACAAGTCACAGCGTAGTACTTGAACAACTTGTATAGACAAGCTTCAATCGTAAGTCGGCACGGGTTATTGTTTATGAATCAAACTGATATTTTTTTCTAGACAGTATAGGGTTATTACAAAACTTTTAAGAGGGTATGCGTGAAAAAATATCAAACTTGAAATTTAAGGGACACCCTAATGTATATACATAGTTAAAAAAATTTGGTTAAATATTTGAAAAACAACAAATGAAGATCCAAACGCAAAGAGACAGTCACAGGTTTTTTGATTTTTACTTGTGGCACTTACTTATGGTTAAGATGTTTTTTACACTAAACATTTGGAACCATTTGAAAAATTGAAAAAAACACCAAAAACATTGAGAAGTATTGAAAAATAGACATTAAAACATTAACTCATTTAAAATATTGTAACGTAGCATTCACTACGCTACAATATTTGCAGCCACAACCTACCACAAATCTATCCTACGTTGTAAATATGTATGAACATACGATGTGCTTACCCACATACACCAGGCATGTACATACGATGTACATACATATGGGTAGAATATTCACAGCGCACATACACACATACCAGCATGCGCTAAAAATAGAATACGCAAAAGCAAAGCACAAGCAGGCATGCGCTAAAAATAGAATATGCAAAAGCAAAGCACAAGCACGCATGCGCCCAAACACACGTGCGAAGTTCGTTGGGCACTTGCGCAAAAACTTTTAAAACTTTTTCAGCTCGTCTTACTTCGCAACCGACTTGTGCGACGACGGGTATAAGGTTCTCTACAAGTGCTCATCCGGTATCAGTCTCCGTAGGTAAGGGAGCGCGTACGTCGCCTTTTGGCAGATGAGCGCAATCCTATCGCTTACGCAGAACACCACATGGCCGAGGGGACTGTAGGAGGGGTCGTCGCAGAGTGTAGATGCATCGTCACACTTTGTAGACGTTGTCGTTGCTATTTTCAACGATGTACTCCCCTCGTACAGGTCCCAAGGCCACCGTGGAAGATCGCACTCACCCGTGCCACCAACCGTTCCGCACCTACATCGTAAAGCTCGGAACACTTTGACGACTGCAACTTCACGACGTAACGACAGCGACATCATTTTGTCGACAAATGTCGCCTTGAAGCCAGCTTCTTAAACATTTTGAAGACCTCAGCGACATAGAAAACAGCTGATTTTAAAGACATTTTGGTTTATTTATTTCACAAATTGTGTATTTTTATTTAAGTAAATAAGAAAAACATGAACAATCAAGAATATGTGATTAATTTTACGACAATTTAATTTTGCAGCACTACATCTACTCATTGTCGCCGGCAAAATTAGAAATATATTTAATTTGGCGACGTCGACAATTGCAGTCCTGCAACCAAGATGTCGTGCTGTCGTCAATACAATTGTGTCCGTAAGAACGTGTGTATTTAAAATTTGACAGATGCTGCTTGTCGCTTGCTGTCGTCAAAGTGTTCCGAGCTTTAGTGTGCAACTACGAGGGGCGACACAGGTGTGTGCTTAGGGCCCACTGATCAGTCTCCGTAGTCTCCTCATTGCAGGCCGCTACAAATCACCGTCATTGGAGGCCGCCGCCACTATCACCGTAAGTCACCACCAGCTGGGCCATTACAACCTCGCCTAGGCCAACCCCTCACTATCCTCCAGCCGCATCCGATAAATCGCCGGAATCCAGGAGCGCTGCTCTCTCCGTCCCCACAAGCTAGCGCCGCTGCCGCCGCCTTCGTTATTAGGGCCGCCACCGCCGTTGCCGCCCTGGGCCGAAGCCATCATCACGCCCCTCCCGTCGGCCGATTGCAGTATTCACCGCGATACAGGAGCGCTGCTCCCTCCGTCACCACAAGTTAGGGCCGCTACCGCCACCTTCGGTATTGGGACCGCCCCATCGTTACCGCCCCCGGGGCCAAAGGTAGTTACCCGTCATCGCAATTGAGGCCGTTGCTGCCACTCGTCGCCGGCCAGGACCGCTATCACCGTCGCCGTAAAGTATCACCGTCGCTCTGGTTGCCGCTACGCTCACCGTCGTCACTGAGTATCACCGCCGTTCGCATTGCCGTTGTTATTCTCACCACTATCGACCCGTTGTTATTCTCACCGTTACCGACCCATAGCCGCAGTTACTCTCCCTCTCTCTCGCTTCTTGGACGAAAGGTTGCCGGCGCTCTGGCCATACCTCGCCTCGTGTGTGTGAGTGTGTTCTACGTATTACTCTAACTATTGTGTTTTATTTGGTGGGGGTTAGTGGGACCTCTATTGTACCCTGGGTCAGCTGAGCGTACCTCAGCCTTCGACAAAACCCACCTCATAATATTAGTACCGTCGCTATCCGGTACTTTCGTCATACTAAATGTTTATTAGAAGCATAGCATGCATATAAGCATCCGCGATGTCATCAGTGTCGTCCTTCTTGTTAATTGTTTTCTCTATTTTCTCTAATATTCTTAGGCTATCTACAGCGTATCTCGCCTTTTCCCTTCGTTCCTTGTCTAATATTTTGACATTGGCTAAATCATCTGTGTTACGACTATTTTGTATGTGTTGCGCTAAAGCTGTGCTTTGCTTATTATTATTATTATTTTACCTTCCTTTTATTAACTCGGGATGTAACTATGTAATATTGATGCGCCTAAAAGATGCAGCGATTTCTATTCTCAAGTTACATACCTGATGACAGTACGAATGGCAATTATAATAGGGAGGTTTTAGTTTTTTAAACTATAATTTTATTTTTCTTAATAGCCCTGTTCGCGTACGCACTATCCAGTAAATCCAGTACTAATTTTACTGGTTTTTTCTGGATGTGGTTTTCGTACGCAAAAACTTGGAAGAAACTAGCAAAAGAGGGTAAATTGAGAGAGCAGAAATGACAGCTGAACTTGCAAGTTTTACTGGATTTTTACTGGATAAATTTTTACTAGCAACTATTTGCTAGTAAGAAAAACAGATGATGGCATGATGCTTAATGTAATTCACATTAACAAAATAATTGTTTGTGGTGCTTTTAGAGTTGCAATTGACAAAATAAACCTATTTAAATATATAATAAAATGGAAAATACTAGTTTTCGAAGAAAAACGCATCGCAAATTAACAAATTAATCAGCTGTTCATAAAACTAGCAACTTCTTGCTGGTTTTGCGTTTTCGTACTTTCTTGCGTATTTCACTCATTGGGAGTAAATATTGGCTTACTCTCCGAAATTTGGTTAGTGGCAAGTTACTAGATATTTTTTGCTGGAGAATACGAAAACACAACTAATATATAATATATAAACTTTGTTGCAGTTTTCGTATTTGCTCCCTTTGCATGTTATTTCGTATGCCACGTTGCTTTGTTGCGGTAGTGGCGTTTTTGTTTGGGTAAAGATCGAAGAAAGTGTGCAGTTTGATTGGTATGCCAACGTTACATTAAGGTTGTTGGTGTTTATGTCGTGGTTAAATTGTTGGTAAAAACGAGGGATGTATGTGACACTATGATATCGCTTGTTGTCGTTGGTTGTTTAATTTCTTTGTTTATTTCTAGCGTTTTCTGTTTTATTAGGCTTTGTATTAAGTGGTGTGGGTAGTTGTAGCTTACCAGAATTTTGTTTATTTTCTTTATGTTCGTGTCTCTAAAATGTTGGGATTAGATTTCAAGCTGTGTTAATTTTATATTTTAAAGGTTGCGAAGACAAGTAATTTATTAAACGCCTAGAGGAAGTAGGCTTTGAGCACCAGTCAAGAAGAATGGCGTTACTTTTCGGTGGATCATGACATCCAAAAATGGTATACGTAAATTGTTCTCTGATTCCTTAGTGAACTGTAATTTAGGATGATATTTGTTGAGTGTTTTAAGAATAATATCCGCGTCATTTC
>NW_023458570.1:5196657-5218989 GCF_013731165.1 Rhagoletis pomonella | reverse complement strand
GCTTTTTAAAGCGAGATCTTTAAGTAAGCAATTAACAAAATAGATAATAGGGCATGAAGAGTTCTACCCAGCCAAATTTTTGATTTGTCCATAGCCGGTAATTTTGACTCTTGCCAAAAATTTCACTTCACATTTGACATCAGTGTTGGAAAATGGAATGTCAATCACCCGCCACCAAAAATTTGACGACAGCCTTTGACATGCATTGCGACATCTACATTTGGTCAGTTTATATGATGTATTTGACGCCAAGTGAACAGCTGTTAGTTAAAGCAGTTTTTGATGTCAGTTATTTCGACATAATGAAAACCAGACATTAGATAAAGTTTTAAGATCATAAAGCATCTGAAATATTATTTATTTTTTATGAATTTATTTGTATAGCTGGGATGTGTAACTATAAATACATTTCACTGTGAGTTAATACTTAAACATTTATGGTGACGTGCATTAATGTCAATCGAATTAATGCCACTGGCATTAATACACAATTGAAAAGTGAATATTAATGTCATTGACATATCGATTTTTATACAGGATACATCGATATTTTGTTGCCTCAGATCGAAAAAACGTCGATGCATTTTATAGACTTACAGCCCTAATGCAAATATGGAGCCACACACAGTGATGCCAAATTTGGCAAAAAGAAGAAAGTTGCAGAGCTGCTTTTTTGCAAATTAAGACGAAATTCGATTTTTTCTAGAAAATTTCGATTTTATCCGAATTTTAGCACCAAAAAAATCGATTTCAAAAATTCGTCATATTAGAGCTAAAGTTCGATTAAAATTCGAATCTCGAAGCTTCGAATATCGAATTCACCCACCCCTATAATGTATATAATCATGAAGAAAAAATTATTCGCATTAATTGAATGTAAGTCCTATCATTTGATTTATGCAAAAAAATCTACATAAATTTCTTTTGAGTTGATCGTTCTTGCGATATATTAAGTAACAAACAGTAAGGATGGGGCTTTATTAGGTAATTTAAAAAGTAAATTTGTAGAGGGGTATCTAAATATCTTGATTCCAGCGCCATCTATGTTTTGGGAAGCACTTCTTATATAAAACTTAATACCCGTTAATCCAGGCCATATGATAAAGATGGATTCCCTAAATATCTCGACTCCAGCGCAATCTGTCCGCACAATTGAGTTACGGTTCCGAAGTTATTGCTGATTAAAAGTTTTACGCATATGGGATGTGCCACGCCCCTTATACAAACTCATATATATATAGCTTACTATAAGCGTCTACCATGGATATGTCCTTATAATAAATTTCAAATTCATATGACTTATGATTCCGAAGTTATGGCTGATTAAAAATTTCACAACTATAGGATGTGCTACGCCCCTTTTACAAAAGTATATCTACTTTACAATAAGCATCTACCATAGATAGACCATTGCTTCCGTAAAATCAAAAACTCACTGCTCCTTGCAAAAATTGCGCTGTACTTTACTTTCATCATATTTTACATTTCTTATATCAATAAATCCATAAATTTTCACAAACATAAGAAATTTAAGTTCAAATATGTAAACAAAACACAGAATAGTTGTCACTTGATGCTAACGCATAAGCAAAGTTGAAAGTTGAGCTTATTTGTACGTCACCGTCACCGTCAGCTTTGTTCATGTAACTTAATTCATACCAATACACCGATTCAACTTTTTTGACAACTGACGGTGACGGTCACGGTGACGCAATGGACCTTATGTACTTCGACTTTAAAAGTTTCTGTTAGGGACACGATATCGAACCGAAAGTATCGATATGGTACTCATTTAAAGCATCGCTTTGAAAATATCGGGAACCCATTAATATCAGAATAAAAATACTCGATATTCCAGATATCGATACCAAAAACCAAAAAATTTATCTGAATATAGGTCTCGCATATAGGCCGCTGTGGTGCAGTGGTTAAAAGTGCGCAAGCCTTGAAAATGAAAAACAGCTTGCCATAAAACACAATCGCCGTTCAGAGTCGACATAAAACTGAAGAAACCTCCTTTGTGCCGCAACATTAAGGCTCACGCGACAAATCGGAGGAGAAGTTCGGTCAAACACTAACATATTGTGTAACGCCGGGCTTTATTATTATTTCAAAACATAGAGATTGAGGTGTTGACTTAAAACACCGAGGCCGCGGGTTCAAGTCCCACCGCATGCAATCCTAACTATAGTTCAGATTTCTGCTCTTTAAAGCCCAATTTATATCGGGAAGAATTGTTACAGGCCAACCTTATATTTGTGCGTAAAAAGCTAACTCAAATTCCAAGATTTGTCTTGAGTGACATTTCGATTTGAGGTTTATGCTCAATTGGCATTTTGACGCGACTATGGATTAAAATTTTTCTCAGCAAGCTTCTCTAAATTTGACAGAAATGCAACTCTGAGAAATCACGCACGCAAATTATATATGCACTTACATTATATATATATTATTTCAGATTTTGACGATTTCTTATATATATTGTTACGAACTACTTGACGTATTTACCAAAATGGTTAAATACAAATATGTAGAGAATTTCATTTCCCACATTTGTTATATAGAAGGTTTTCTAAAAATAGCATTTTTTATTGTAAAAAATTTGCAAAAACTGTGAAAAAATTTTACATTGTCATGGTTTACGCCATTTTTTTGACAATTTTTGTTGAAAATACATAGCACTCCCAAAAAAACAAAAAAAAATTATTTTAAGATGGCGAATGTTTCCAAATGAAATTTAGGAGCAAGACTGTGGAACCATGATCTACGTATCAAACAGAAGTAAAATGGATCAAAAAATCGCTGTTACAAATTTTTTATTTTTTTTCCTTCAAAATTTATCCAATTTTACTGGGATAATCGCTATGTTTGGCACGTTCTCGGCCGTGATCTAAGCGCCAGACATAAAAAGTGTTGGTATTGAAATTGTGAAGAATGAAATTCTCTATAACTTTGGAATTTCAATATGCTATGTATTTTCAACAGAAATTGTCAAAAAATGGCGAAAACCGTGGCAATGTAAAATGTTTTTCACAGTTTTTGCTAAAAATGCTATTTTTAAAAAACCTTCTATATAACAAATGTGAGAAATGGAATTCTCTACATATTTGTATTTAACATTTTTTTACGAAAAATGCAAAATAAGCTTGCAAATCGCAAAAACCCAAAAAACTTAAGTCCAAGATAGCGGAATGTTGCCAAATGAAATTTAGGGGCAAGACTGTGGATCCATAATCTAAGTGTCAAATAGAAGTAAACTGCATCAAAAAATCGCTGTTACAAATTTTTTTCAAATTTCCTACCAAATTTATCTACACAATTTTACTGGACTACATTGAATGAATGTCGATCGATTTTTGTCCCGTTTGTTTTGCTGAGTCAACGTTTGTTTCTTTTGTTTTGCTGTGTTTGTTGTAACTGAGCCCAAGTGAGCTACAGTGATGTTGTTTTAGTCCACTGAATAGCGGAGTTTACACGATCCCACATGTGTGACAACATGCTGTGATAGCTATCGATGACTGGTTTACAAAAATTTTTGATTTCTTACAGTTATGTTCGCTTCACATCATGTTGTCACACATGTGGGATAGTGTAAACCCCGCTAATGTCGTTCGATTTTGGTCCGTGAACATTTACCGTGTATTGCTTCCTCGAATTCTGTGTTTGTTGATAGTGAGCCACAGTGATGTTGTTATAAGCCAGGAGTCGGCAAAAATGAAACTGTGATTGTGTTGGTGAGAGCGCGATTAGATCACAGACAAGCGTTCGTCGCTTGAATTGAATGAAAGTATGTATGTATGTTTGTTGGTCAATACTCAAGCAGTTTATATAAATATTATAACTTGCCACATATTGACAAATTTACACTTTTTATTTTTATTTAATTTAATTTAATTTGTACTTTTTATACTTTTCGCACATCATTATTTTACGAAATATATGTTCAGTATGCATGGACAGAGTACAGCCAACTTCCCGTCTCCCACCATGCTGTAACGCAGGTAGATTTATTTTTTGTATACATTGAAATAAAATTTTTACACAAATATTTTAAACATCGAGGGCTTATATTCAATAATACCCTCTATCTGCACACTTTTCACAAAGATGAGATTCTAATATATATAAATCCACCTAAGCTTTAACTGTCATCGGTGATATTAATGCTGCCTTATATAACGACAGGTAATAAGTCCCAGATGGTTTCTAAAATCACAAATTAGTTTTTGTGCAAATTGCATATAGAGGGTATTAACGAATTCAAGCCCTCGATATTTCACATTTTTATATTTGTAAATTATTGGAAGCAGGGATGCCAACATGGCACAAATGTCACTTAATTTTTCAATTTGTACAAAGTGCCAAAATGGCACTTTTGTAAAAAAATAACATTTCAATACATTTTTGTGAAATCCTTTGCGTGCACTTCTTTTTCTCAACTAAAATTTTCTAATTTATAAAGGCTATTCAACTGGTTTATCTTATTTTATCATTGCACTTTTGTTTTGAAAATGTGGCTTTATTTTATATATTTATATAGGCTGATATATGGAGCTTTACGGCCGGTTAAATAAAAAGCAAAACAAAGTTTTCTTTTATCCTCCTACGCGTTATTTTATTGCTAAATGTGAATGATTAAAAGGAATGGCACCTTTTTGACACTGCTATTTTTCTAATTGGCGCATTTTGGCACTTTTTTATCCTCAATATGGCACCTCATAACTAAGGATAGTTGGCAGCCCTGACTGGAAGATTTCTACTGTGTTTTGGCAACAACATGTCTGCAATAAAAAAGTATATAACTTGTGTTTCAAAAGTGTGTGAAAACCAATCAATTAATGTACATGATCTCGGTTCCGATATTAAAAAATCAATAATTGTTTATACCCGCATTTTGGCACATTGGCTTGAATGTGCCGGTGACGGGTAATAAGATCACCGGAAATAAGGTCAATTGACTTTATTTCCTACCCTGGTGCGAAATAAAGTCAATTGACATTATTACCTTTTTAAAACGAAATAAAATCTATTGACATTATTTCTCTTTCAAACATTAAATATGCTTAGCTTCGCGTAGCCCGCGCGACCGGCGCGCACACTTCGTCACGATACGCCGCGGCCCCCCGGCCCCCCTTCCCCGTTTCCCGCCGTGCTGTATCGCAGGTAGATTTATTTTTTGTATACGTTGAAATAAAATTTTTATATATTTTAAACATCGAGGGCTTATATTCAATAATACCCTCTATCTGCACACTTTGCACAAAGATGAGATTCTGATATAAAAATCCACCTAAGCTTTAACTGTCATCAGTGATACTAATGCTACCTTATATAAGTTTGTAAGTTATTAGAAGCAGGGATGCCCACTTGGCTCAAACTGTGCCATTTGTCCCTATTTTACTTCAAATGGCACTTTTGTAAAAAAAGATTGCGTGCACTTCTTTTTCTCAACTAAAATTGTCTAATTTATAAACTGGTTTATCTTATTTTATCATTAATCTTTTGTTTGGAAAATGTAACTTTATTTTATTGCTAAATGTGAATGATTAAAAGGAACGCCACCTTTTTTGGCACTTTTATTTTTCTATTTGGCACTTTTTTATCCTCAGTATTGCACCTCATAACTAAAGATAGTTGGACGCCCTGATTGTGTTTTGGGGCAACAACTTGTCTGCAGTAAAAAAGCATATAATTTGTGTTTCAAAAGTGTGTGAAAACCAATCAATTAACTTATATGATCTCGGTTCCGATATTAAATAATCAATAATTGTTTATAACCGCATTTTGGCACATTGGCTCGTTGAATGTGCCATCTAATAAATAGTGTCGTCGTTCGCCTTGCTTTTAAGTGATGTCACAAATTGCTGGCGGAGACACGAATACAGTGTAAGAAAATTCCTTTTCTATAATTGTTTCCTTATAGAAAGGTTGGTTTCTTTCCCACTTTAGAGATTCTGAATTTGTTCAAAATATGCTAATTTAAAATACAGAATTCTTTCAGTGTTCCTCCGGGGTTGTTGGACATAGACTCTTTCTTCAATTTAATAGTGTTCGCTTTATTTTTGTGGAAACGAAACATGTTTTGCAAGTTCTGGATCATTTCTACACTCTTTTTTCCAAATATATCTCATAATCCAGCTGTGCTTTGCGTTTAGTTTTTCGCATCGTGTTTTTACATATTCGTAATTTAAATTTTTTTAATAAAATCAATTGGTGGTAGTTCTTCATTGTGTGTGGATTAATATCACCACACTGAGGATTTGGCAATAACCTTTGTCATCTAGTAAAAAACAACACTTACGGAGCAATGTTTATTGTAAGAACAACATTTTCTTCTATGAATCGACATACTTTAACGCTTGACGCTATTTCCATTTGAATGAGGATATAGTGTCAATGACTTTATTTCCAAATTTCTGTTAACTTTATTTCGCTTTTGAAAAGGTAATAATGTCAACTGACTTTATTTCGCACCAGGATGGGAAATAAAGTCAATTGACCTTATTTCTGTTGATCTTGTTACTTGTCACCAAGTGAGCCACAGTGATGTTGTGAACATTTTGCGGGTTGTGCTTCCACGAATTCCGTTTTTGTTGTAAGTGAGCCACAGTGATGTTGTTGTGAGCCAATTGAGCTACTGGATGAGCACACCTGCTTTACAATACTCGTTAAAGCAATTACAACGCTTTACAAAACTTGCTAACACAATTTATCTCTGTTTTACAACTTGCTTGTAGCTTGCTGATTCGCAACTGACTTGGTGCTGTAGCAGCGGCCTTATGTACCTCCGCTCGCACTCATGGCAAGCCTAGAACGTTCTGCCGTCTATCTCACGTTTTCTCATTCTCTCGCTGTTCGCAGTATTCATCCACTTGACGTTTCTCGCTGTATAATATTCTACGTCATTACTCGAAAATTCTGCTATTTTCTTGCTTCGCGTTGCCGCAGTATTCGCCACAATATATTACATTTTATATATACATAATTTATTATATTTTATATTTTGACGATTTCTTCCTGCATCGATAATTTTTATTTCGATTCGAATTGATTTTTTATTTCGATCTGACATCTCTAATGTGTATGTGCGCATCCCAATTATCAGTATTTGCGTGCATAGTTAAACTAAATGCTCCCGCAGGCCCTCTACAGGTGTCCTACATGTACATTAGTTAATCGCAAAGTCGCTTAATTTCTTCCATGTGTTGCAGGCGAGGGCTTTGACGTGTGTATAAGCAAATTACCTAATCGCATTTGGGGATATGGCTTTGGTATGCATAAATGATTGTTTATTAACGCGAGTATTGTTGAAGCTATCTTATCATCGAATCTTCGCCCAACACCCCCATTCATATGTCCACATACAAACGCATGTAATGGACTTTTGATAGGCAAATAACCTTCTTCATTAAGTTCATGGCAGGAGTATATATTTAATTCAGCATAAAGTCTGATGGTATTACTTAGTGTACTCACGTCGTATAAAGTTATCTTAATAGGTGCGCTTAACGAAGTGGAAGTCAACTCTCCATAACTTAGTGAAAGCTCCACTTTCGTTGGTATTTAAACAACGCTTCAAAGAAATAATGGAATACAGCGCAAATAATTTCAGATAGGATGTCACATTATATAACTTTAAGTCTTACATTTACATGCATATCGTCGTTTAAAGAACAAAACCGCGTATCGTTGTTCTGCAGAGCCACGTATCCGACAGTTTTTGTCAAAAATTGGATTTGCTCACCGAAGCTTTTGGCTCAAGCCTTATCCATTAGTCCTGAAATATACTAGCCGGAAATGCGATTCCTTTATAAAAGAGAGAACAATTTTGAAATATAAGTGTTTTTACTCTCTACAAAATAATTTGTGCAACCTCACATACACTGTTTTGCGTTATCTTGATACGCGGTTTTGTACTTTAAACTATGATATATACATATCTTCTATTTATATAAAGCAATAGCCGTTTTCGTTGTTCGGAGTTAACTCAAAAACTACTGCATAGATTTCAGTCAAATTTTCAGAGGGTATTATAGGCCAGCAGAAAACTCGCTAGGTGACGCTGGGGTCGAGTTATTTATAAAAGTCGTATTTATGAACCGATGCTACCTCCATGATGAGAAATACGTATGCGAAAAATAGACCCGCTGGGTGGCGCTGGAGTCGATTTATTTATAAAAATCGTATTTATGAACCGATTTCTTTTAAATTCAAAATGTGAGCTACGAGCATGATGGATAATAAGTTTACCAAAAATAGTCCCGCTAGGTGGCGCGGGAGTCGAGATATTTATAAAAGTCGTATTTATGGACCGATTTCGTTCAAATTCAAAGTATAAGCTACCTGCACGATGAAAAAAGCGTTTGCGAAAACGGACCCGATATAAGCCCTATTTTTGAACAGATTTTTTTAATGCAAATTCGAAACATTTATTACTTTCATGATGATTTTTTTTATTCAAAACTTATATGTACATACATACATAAAATGATAGCCGTTTTCGTTGTTCAGACTAAACTCAAAAACCAGTCAAATTGTCGGAGGTTAAACCTTGCATATATGGTCCTATTATAGCCTACTAGACAACACGCTGGTGGCGCTGGAGTAGAGTTACTTATAAAAGTCGTATTTATTAAACGATTTCGTTCAAATTCGCAAAGTGACCTAAAAATGACCAGCTATATTTAATAAAATCTGATTGAAATTCATAATGCGCATTCATTTCATGACAGGCAGTAGTTTTGCAGATGGAATGGATTGCGCTGCAGCCGAAATATATAGAAACCCACATGGGGTTTGGTCTGCTTTGGCCCTATATTAATCTTAGACGAATTTACTTTTCATATGGCTAACTGGAGGATTCGTCTAAGTATGCATGTAAACACCGCAACATTGTGTAAGCGCACCTTTGCCTGACGACCTCATACACCCTAAATGCGATCTTGCACCTACTTCCGATTGACGAAACTGCTCGGGGCGGCCTAAGTACAGCAGTAAGACTCACAGAAATCAGTTCATAATTATTAAGGTAAATTGTAAAAATTGAAAATTGACAAGGAAACATTCGACCACGTCCGTAAAAAAAGGAACACGGTGGGTATATCAATGGCTCCATTTGAACGATATTTAAGAGATCACACGACTCATTTAGTCAATGTACGGGAAAACTTTTCATCCTGTGGGGGGCGAGGATTCTTGGCCCTCCTATAACTGAAAATGCTCATCTATGTTCTTTAGTTTCCTTATAAGGCTTTTTATTGGCTTACATGGTACATCAGACCAATGTTGAAGTTGCAAGATCATTGAAGAATATTACGCATGCTTGGCAGAGATCTCACAGGTGGAAATAAGACCATCGGTAAAACTCATCACATCGAAATGGATTAGTATTCCTTATGGTATCACAGCGCTACTATTCTTGGCCTATGTGTGAGGAGGATTCTGCTCTTTATTAGTTTCAATTTAAACTCAAAATGTGTACTTTACAGAACGCCGTTGCTTTTAACGCTATTTTTGTATTGGCCAACTCAAAAAATTTTATTAGGCGCCGCGAAGCAAGCGGGCATTGCCTAGTCTCTATCTAAAGGTGAAAAGGCGCCAAACCCATTGTTCGCAGCAGCAGCTGGAACCTAACTAGAAGAAAATCATTTTACATCATATTACTTATGTGCACTACCCTGCGTGGTAGTTAAAAACTAGCTTTTTAATACCATAACTTAAGATTCCTTTAATTTGTAGTACATTTGGCCACCTTAATCTTATCACTTGCACTCAATATCGGTATCAATCATTCTTGTAGTTTTTTTCTCACTTGCCTTTTCTCTTCATCCTTAGCTGCGGTATATGTATGTACATATGTACATACATACATAAACATATATGTACGGCAGGATTGAGAGAATACAAAGGTTGCGCCGATCTCAGACCGCTATTCCTCTCTTAACAAATTTGACAGAATCCAAGAATGATAGAATACAAGATTGCGCCGATCAGAGAGGATTTTAGAGAATAACTTTTGTGTGACGTCACACTGGTGCAATTGCGAGAGAGAAATGCCAAAACGTGAGCAAGAGTGGAAGAAGAAGAAAAAATGTTGCAAGGAAAACGTAAACAAGTTGCACAAGTGTTACGTCATGCAAACAACGATTCTGTCAAATTCGTTAAGAGAGGAATAGCGGTCCGAGATCAGCGCAACCTTTGTATTCTCTCAATCGTGGACAGAATCGTTGTTTGCATGACGTCACACTGGTGCAACTTGTTTACGTTTTCCTTGCAACATTTTTTCTTATTCTTCCATTCTTGCTCACGTTTTGGCATTTCTCTCTCGCAATTGCACCAGTGTGACGTCACAGAAAAGTTATTCTCAAAAATCCTCTCTGATCGGCGCAATCTTGTATTCTATCATTCTTGTATATACGGTTCTGCCGAGCTGAGATTAGCTTTTTCTGACACTTGATTTTGGACATTAACTGGAAGCTGTTCTTTTAGGAAAGTTAATTGTGTTGTGCAACTAAAGTTACGGCCACGTACCATTTGATTAGTAAAAACATTGTCTTGAAATAAATTACAACTAAACTAAAACCACAGTGCGTTTAATGAGTTTGGACATTCATAGCTGCAAAACAGGCTTTGTAGCTCAACATCTTTTGGTGACCCCGACGTGATAGCCGTGGCAATCAGTGTTGCCAGAACTTTTTGGGCCGACCGGCTAGATTGGCAAAAAAAAGCGGCTAAAAACGGCTAAAATGTTTTAGTGAAAATTCACATGCTTTATTTAAATAAATCGCAAGAAACGAAAGACTAGTTAACACCATTAATTTATATCGAGTGTATATTCCTCATCATCAAATGAATCACTATTGTATATATCACCTGAATTCATTAATTTTAAGAGATCGTCATCTACAATAAAATTATGGCAGCATTTTTCTTCACGGTTTAAACCGTATCTTATATATAAAATAGCGTTTAACGTTTTAACGCACATTGGATTTCTTTGCTTAGTTTTTATTATATTCATTAAACTAAATATTCGCTCTACTTCTGCATTACTTATAGGCAAAACAAGAAAACTAAAAACTAGGTTGGAAAGGTCAGCAAAAGGGTTTTCTCCTAGGGCATTTCGAAATTGATAAACTTCGGCCCAAAATTTTACAGTTGAGTCTAAATTACTCCAGGTATGTAACGTTAACCGTTGCCATTGCATCTCTATGGATGTTATTTCGTCGGCATTATATTTGTGTTTTTGTTGCTGTAGTTGAACAAATACTTTTGGTTTAATTACTCTTAATGCATTTCCAACCGAAAAAAGTAAATTTTTTTAGTGTGGCAATATTTGTAGGGAGGCGTTGGTTGGCGTAATTCCTTTATTAAAGTGATAATAAAATAGCGACCATTTTCTCGAATTATTTTCTCGGCTTCGTGGTCAAAAGCGTTTGTGCTTACTTTTGTTTTTAAATACTCTTCAAAACTGTGATAAAACTGAGGAAATGGAGCAAGGTATGGTTCCAACGGGGAGCATACAGGATCAAATGTGTCCGCGCTAATAACCACTAGGGAGCATAGATGCGAAAGTAAAACATTGAGTTCATTAAAAATCTTCATTGGGTCTGCATTATTGCTTTCGAACAACTTGTTTACTTTTTGCACCTGAAAATTAGGCAAATAGTAAAATCGGCTAAAAACGGCTAACTTTTTTTTACAAACCGGCTAACAAATCGGCTGCCGGCTAGATCGAATTTTCTCCGGCTAGTTGCTATCAAAACCGGCTAAATCTAGCCGGAAAACGGCTAAAATGGCAACGCTGGTGGCAATTTAGTTGTCCAAAAAAGAAAAACAATTCAAGAAACATTTAGTTATTTAACAACAATACTTGTTGTGCTGCGCGACAACTTCCATTCTTGCTGTACATATGTATTTTCTTGCATAGTACATAGAATCCGTTCTTTGTAATCACCACCGTGAGTTGGAGCAATTGTGGTGTGATTGTGAAACGGTCACAACTGTAACTTTGCGTACATATATAGCCCTTGGCTAGTACATACAATCCGTTCCTTGTAGTCTGGACGGTAAACTTGCGAGTTTGTGGCGTGATCATTAAACGGTTATCCATCGGTCCATCGCTTAACAGTTTCTATAGATTTTTGCATACGTTTGCTTTATATTCGTTGCGTTGCCACTCAAGTTATTCATCTCGAACCTTCAATATGCCTCTTAGCCCAGCTAATGGTTCTGCCATCGGGGAAGATTCATCAAACACTGCTCCAGCGAGTGGGCAAGTGTCTTCAGACCGAGTGTTGTTTTTGAAGTCAAAAACAATGTCCCTATTCAACCGACTTGAGCGCATAGCATCAGAATCGGACGCGGAAAAGCTCCAAGGCATGGATGAGTACGACTTAGCAGCACTTGTCGAATTGTTAGGTGAATTAAAATCAGCCTTTACTGTCGCTCACACCAGTTTGGAGGAACTGGATTTCCCTTCCATTGCCAGTGTTCTTCCCTGCAAATTTGATTCCACGGTAACAAATCTTAAGGTGAACCTGAAACGAGAGATTAGGAAACGTACTACATCTCACCACTGCTCGACATTCAGAACGAATGCCGGCGATTCCCAGTCGATCATCGTGAACGCTAATCCTTCTCGCTTGCCTTTGCTGACGTTGCCTAAATTTAGTGGTGCCGACACTGAGTGGATGAACTTCCTTTCGATGTTCATCTCTGTCATCGATAAGGATAGCGACCTAACGCAAACCGATAAACTGCAGCATCTACAGTTCCTGCTTGAGTGGTGCAGCACTGGATACCATTCGATCGCAAGAGATAAACGAGGCTAACTACAAAACTGCGTTAGAACTTCTTAAAAAACGATTTGATAACAAAAGACTTATCTTTCAGGCGCACATCAGGGAGATCTTTGGGTTGGACAAGGTAGGCACATCCGTTAGCAAGCTACGAGAGTTGACGTACAAAGTCACTTCTCATATACGCGCGTTGCAATCACTTGCGTCCAAGGAACAAATCGCAGACTGTATCATCATACAATTGTTAACTCAGAAGCTGGACAAGGCAACCCAAGCTAAATGGGAGGAGAATTCTTCGAGCAACGAGCTGCCGTCGTGGGACCAGTTAGCTAACTTTTTAGAGAAGCGCTGTCGAACCCTCGAAAATGTAGAGCATACCATGTTAGAGGAAGGATTTCAGGTTGAAAAAAATGGAAAAAACGTGAGTACCAATCAAAATAAATCATTTCTTGCTTCGAAAGACTCTGTGTGTGGTTGCGCATTTTGTGGATCGGCTGATCATCTCATTTTCCAGTGCCAACGGTTCGCAAATTTATCGCCAAACCTTCGTCAGAAAGAGGCCAAGAAACTTTATCTTTGCCTTAATTGTCTAAAGGCGGGTCATCAGATGCGAGATTGTAAATCTGGATCTTGTCGCAAATGTCAATCGAAGCACCACACACTTCTACATTTTGATCGTACAAGTATAGCTTCACCTCTAACTCGAGGTGCGGTTTCTCAATCCACTACAGCTCAGTCGAACGCAATGATTGCAACGTCGCCTGCTCTTCCGCAAGCCCTTACTTCACAATCACCATCTGATGCTGTGTTTTTAGCCACTGCGATAATTCTTGCTAGAAATCGTGCCGGAACTTTCGTCCCGTGCCGCGCACTGTTGGACTCCGGTTCCCAGCCGCACTTTATTACAACTCGTTTTGCCAATCAATTACAACTTTGTAAAACCAAATCCTCGGCTGCCATTTCGCGCATTGGGGATGCCAATTTCTCCACAGAGTCGCGGGCTTCAGATTTTTCTACACGTATTAAAGACGTTGTTGCCCAAACAATCACTGAAAATCACCCAATTTTTCGGTAGTCACGGCGGACTGGAACGTTCCTTCAAACATTCAACTAGCTGACCCAAATTTCAACTTACCACAGCGCATTGATTTGCTCGTCGGAGCAGGATTGTTTTTCGAACTACTTTGTGTGGGGCAGATTCAGTTGCCCCCCCGGCTGCCAATACTTCAAAAACCCTTCTGGGCTGGGTGATATCCGGCGGTGGTCAACAGTCGTCAAGGCTCTCGTCATTTATAGTTAACAAAAGGTCTTCCAGCTGCGAAGATTCGAGCACTAGACTAGACGATTTAGTACGTCGTTTTTGGGAGGTTCAGCATGTTTTCGAACCAATCGTTAGGACAACTAAAGAAGAGCTTGACTGTGAGGCGCATTTCAAAAATAATATTTCGCGTTTGATCTCCGGTGAGTACTCAGTTCGACTGCCACTGAAGCTCCCTCCTGAGACATTAGGCGATTCAGATCTGCAAGCTAAGCGCCGTCTCGAAGGTCTTAAGCGGAAACTAGCCCGAAATCCTGACATGAAGGCAAACTATTCAGCACATGTCGCTGGTCTCCAGCGCATCCGTTCAAGAGTGTAAATATTTCTTACCTCATCATTGCGTCATGAAAGACGATAGCTCCACAACAAAGCTCAGAGTCGTATTTTATGGTTCTGCTTCCACAAACTCGGGGTTGTCTTTCAACGACTTACTCATGGCGGGGCCAACGATTCAGCCCAAAACTCTTCGATATTCTCGTTCGATTTCGCTGATTCCCCGTTGCACTCACCGGGGACATATGCAAAATGTATCGGTGCGTTCGAGTTGCTGCACCCGATAACATGCTGCAATGCATATTGTGGCGTAACTCGCCAGAAGATGAATTCGGCGTCTATAAGCTGGATACAGTTACGTATGGAACCAAGCCAGCAGTATTTCTGGCCATACGGGCAAAGCATCAGCTCGCCTCGGATGAGTCCTCATCTTACCCCTTAGGCGCACAAATCGTTATGCGCGACTTCTACGTAGATGATCTGATATCCGGTGGAAACACGGTAGAGGAAGTACTCGAAATCAGACATCAAACGACCAGCCTCCTCGCTCGCGGCAATTTCCGCTCACGGAAGTGGTGCTCCAATAGCCAGGAGATCTTGGGTGATATCCCTGATGCTGATAGAGAAAGTTTTCTGAAATTTGATGACGGTAGCAACATCACCAAAGCATTGGGTCTTGTATGGGATCCACTCAAGGATAGTTTCTTGTTTGCTTTCACTCCCCGAATCACACCTGGCAGGAATTCCAAACGTTCTGCATTGTCTACCATAGCTCGTTGCTATGATCCACTTGGACTTATTGGTCCGACTCTAACCAAGGCGAAAATTATTATGCAGCGTATGTGGAGGGATAAACTTGAGTGGGACGAGAGCCAACCGCAATCGCTTGATACAGTTTGGTCTGCGTTCTGCAAGGACTTCGTCGACGTGCATCACTTATCATTCCCGCGTTATATCGGGGCCACACAGGAAGTCGCATTTTGCGATGCCAGCCTCGAGGCATACGGCGCTTGTATTTATGCTCGCTCAATCAAAGATGGCCACATTCAAGTTCATCTATTGTGTTCAAAGGCTCGAGTCGCCCCGCTGAAGACGCTTACTGTGCCAAAGCTAGAGCTCTGCGTTGCTGGTTTACTAGCGCATTTAGTAGCCGAAATCGCAAAAACGAAGGCGTTTGATTGCTCGTTTTACTGCTGGTCGGACTCGACTGTGGTGTTGTCATGGCTGAAGGAAGTACCCTCTAAATTCAACGTGTTTGTAGCTAATCGGCATGCAGTGGCGCTACGTCCCTACAGCCATGAACCCAGCGGATATTTTGTCTAAAGGAGCTGCGCCTGCTGAGCTGTCACGTTCAACGCTTTGGACCCACGGTCCACCATTCTTGGAGGTAGCAGAGCACGATTGGCCAGATATCACCGTGTCCCATACCAAACTTCCAGAAATTCGCCAAAGGTCTCTGGTGACTTTAAACGATAGAATCGATATCTCACTTTCTTTTGAATACATAAACTCTTTTAGCACAATGCAACGCATTTTTGGTTACGTGCATAAATTTTTAAACATACGCAGATCGAAAGGAACGCCGCATCTCACCTGTGAAAACGTTCATCAAGGAACTCAACTTTTAATTCGCCTCGTTCAAAGAGCGCAGCTTTGGCCAGAGTACGATGCGCTGAAGAACAATAAAAGTGTCCACCCTTCAAGCAGCATCGCTTCGTTGTCACCATTTTTGGATGACCTGGGAGTTATTAGAGTTGGTGGCCGACTAAAGCATTCAACGCTCGGCTTCGAAGCACGACATCCAGGCATTCTTCCGAAGGATCATCCTTTAACGTTCGCCATAATTACGTATTTCCATCGCGAGTGTCACCACGCAGGCCCCCCAGTCCCTTCTAGCTTCAATTCGCATGCAGTACTGGCCCATAGGTGGAAGAAAGACTGTGGCACGCGCCCTACGAAAATGCGACTTTTCGAGCACAACATGGCGGATTTGCCAAAAGAACGCATTCAAGCCTCGCGTGTCTTTATCATCTCTGGAGTGGACTTTTGCGGGCCATTCTATTATAAGCCCGAAGCGCGCAGTAAATCGCCCCAGAAATGCTATATCAGCGTATTCATTTGTTTTGCAACAAAGGCCGTTTGGATGGAACTGGTTAAGGACCTTTCAACTGGTGCTTTTCTGGATGCTCTAAAACGATTTGTCGCTACGCGTGGTACACCAAGCTGCATCTGGTCTGACAACGCAACTAATTTTGTAGGCGCTAGGAACGAGCTGAAAGGGTTACGACGCCTGTTTCTCAGTGAAAGGCATCGTAGTGATGTTCACGCGCACTGCCTTAACAATGGTTTCGATTGGCGATTCATACCGCCTCGTTCGCCGCACTTCGGTGGCCTTTGGGAGGCCGAAGTAAAAATGGCAAAGCAGCATTTGTATCGCACTGTTGGAACTGCAATTCTTGGTATCGGCGAATTGCACACATTGGTATGTGAAATCTCTGCCATAATAAATTCTCGCCCACTTGAGCCAATTTCAGATAATCCCGACGATATTGACGTATTGACGCCAGGTTATTTTCTTATCGGTGGCCCCCTTACAACACTTCCAGAACCGGACCTTACGCCACTAAATTACAATCGGCTCGATCGCTGGCAGCGCGTTACCTATCTGCAACAAATCTTCTGGAGGAGGTGGAGTGAAGAATACTTGACTCTTCTCCAGCAGCGCGCCAAGTGGCGCACTCCCCTGCCCAATATCCAAATTAACGACGTTGTATGCATCAAGGATGAAAACTCTGCGCCAATAAAGTGGCCGTTGGCTCGCGTCACTGAAGTCATCACTGGTATAGATGGTGTTGCTCGAGTTGCAGGCCTGCGTATCCCCACTGGCATTACGCGTTGAGCAGTGAATAAGCTGTGCGTCCTTCCTGTTAAGGATTCTGTTTAAAGCCCTGACCTTTCAACGGAGGGGAGGATGTTCGGAGCAGCAGCTAGAACCTAACTGGAAGAAAATCATTTTACATCATATTACTTATGTGCACTACCCTGCGTGGTAGTTAAAAACTAGCTTTATAATACCATAACTTAATATTCCTTTAATTTTTGGTACATTTGGCCACCTTAATCTTATCACTTGCGCTCAATATCGGTATCAATCATTCATGCAGTTTTTTCTCACTGGCCTTCTATCTCCATCCTTAGCTACGGTATATGTATGAGATTCGCTTTTTCTGACACTCGATTTTGGACATTAACTGGCCACGTAGTAAAAACATTGTCTTGAAATAAATTACAACTAAACTAAAACCACAGTGCGTTTAATGATTTTGGACATTCATAGCTGCAAAAAAGGCTTTGTAGCTCAACACCCATTTTTTTCAAAATTCAGTTTTTGATGAAGAATGGCAGGTAATACGAAACCACATCGAAGGAGCAAACCACAAAGCTGCATTCACTCAAGAGTCCCGATGGATTTTTAACGCAGAACTCTCTGTTCTTCTAGAGACTCAATTTCGTGGAAATCAAGTGATGGTTTCTCCTTCCTCTCCCTCGACTGGTGAGGGAGGGTATGCGAGAACCACAGTGTCAAGGTATAACTGGTTTGTTACCAGAAATGTGGCCAATGAAGATGCCCTAAGATATGCTATTGAGTCTTTTGACAGTCTCAAATCGCCCGGTCCGGATGGCATCCTACCTATAGTACTTCAAGAAGGTGTTGAGCTTTAGTTGGCGGGCTTGCAAAATATTTTCACAGCATCGCTTGCACTTGCCTACATACCACAAATAAATTAGATTTGTTCTATGCTGGCGTAGCTGGTCATCACTATTCAGGAAAAATGGGGTCCGTATGTCGCGTGCGGAGTTAACAATATTTGCCTTCAAAGTGACATGCTTACAATAATTTATTTATAGGAAATATGCAAAATATGCAAAATATGCAAAATATATACAAACATATGCAAAATATACACAAAAATATACAAAAAATAACATAATAGGTCCAAATGAACTCACTTCCTTCTATAATGAGTTTTTTTTTCATAAAACGATGTGGGGAGTTGTAATTTGATGAAATCTATCATAGCAATCAAAAAGTGAATTTTGAATTATTTATAAGTTACGACTTTTTGCATTTCAAGTGACGATATGTATTAGTTGTCAAATTGTTGTGTAAAGTAGGCGTCCAGACAATTATAAAGAGAATACATTTTTCAGCAACCGCCGTTAGTGTCGTTTGGCGTGAATTTCATATTTACTAAAATATCCAAACACAAACCACTTTTTCATAATTCCGTGATTTTTCGCGATTTTGTCTTACCTCTATTTCTCAAATTAACCAAGACGTGGCCGAATTGTCCAATTCACTGTCATAAGCCATATTTTTCAACGCGGGCAATACCAATTTTTACAACGCTTACGTAGATCAAATCTGGAACTTATTTCCTCTCATAAAATCATAAAAAAATAAATAGGCCAAATTAAAAGTAAAAAACATCAATATTTTAATCAATTAATAAAGAATAAATTAAGAAAGAAAGATTAATTGTAGTACCGCCCAACGACTACCACAAAAAAATTCACGTTTCTGTTTATAAAATACGCGAAATTCAGTTACAGTTGTAAGCAGCCTTTTTCCGCATTTGGTAATTGACACATTTGTTTAATACCTGCCATTTTATTCATCAGAACCATCAAATAAATGTCTGAAAACCCCGAGCTTAAGGTCTGACCGATCAAGAAGTTATATCATAATAAAAATTAGATTTTGTGCGATTTGCACTAGAAATTTCCTGGTTTTCTCGATTTTAGCAAGTAAACTGGTCATTTAAATCGTTAGTTTTGTTTGAATAAGGTAGCCACGTCGTTTCCTTTTAAAAAACCATTTCATTGAGTTTCCAAACAATATTTTAACGTTTAACTAGCCACAGATGTAGTTCAACATGCCCTTTATTAGAAACTTAATAAAAATATAAAAATTGTCAAGGAAAACTGATTATATTTTAGTTCGAAGTCAAACTTTCTAAAGCCACTTAAGCTACTTTAATTGAATGGCACAGATATATGTATGCGCGTAGTCGTAACATTTTTTCTTTACAAATTCAATGAGCATTTTGAGAAGCTAAACATTTGATTTCACAAACGTCTTTTCATTGAATTTGTTTTATAAACGCAGCATGACAGCAACATAACTTTGCACACCCGAGGCAATCACAAGTAAGCTGAAATCAGATTTATCGCAATGCGTAAACTCAAAACGGGAACAAAAATTTGTTAACTGACGGCGTGCACACGCTGGCCTTTATACACAAAATACACACGAATTGATGTAAAGTGTTAAAAGCGCCGATGACAAGCACCAAAGGCATACATTTATCATAATACATAAATTGTAAAAGCGGGGGAGGTGAAATCAAGTGCCTGTGGACCTGCTTTCAAGCACTCTTGCATAAGTATGAATAGAGTTTAAGGCATTTACCATGGTGTGCACCCATATGTACATAAAAAGCATCGCACCCTAAATCAAAAACAGTCACAACTCAAAAAATACCAAATGTTCAGGAGAGGCAAAAACCTGTTGATGGCGTAAGCGACACAAGCAAAATCCAAACTATCTGAATAGTACCACCTCTTTTCTGCAATACTTTCTATCCGGATTTTGCTACGAATCGTAGAAATGGTATGCTGCAATCCGGATCGTATCTTCGAACTTTCGAAATTCGTAAAAATGGCAAGCCTAAAAACGAGCGAGTAAGAAATTGATAGCTTTTTTGCGTAATTTTGTACGAAAACAATTCTGTGTCGGAAGCGAGATAAAAATTAAGCAAAAAGATGAAAATCGATGTGTGTTTCCAGGAAATATTAGTGGTGTTCTTTTGAACAGATAAATTTGCCTTTCGCATATACGTACATTTTTATCCACGGCTTCATATGAAGGAACAAAAAATAATGTTTGTTGGCCCTTACTGAGAAACTTCGATACGGTTTAGTTATTTGTACAATGATTTAGGGTTGTTGTATCCGAACGCATCACCCGAATCTAAAAACTTTAACACACGTGTAGTCAAAGGATTAAACTTTAATTTAAAACAAAGGTTCTAAATTTCCGAGCTCTATTTTTTAATAAATTCAGTTTGAACCATGTATTTTTTAATAAATTTCAATGTGGGTTCTGCCCAAAAATACAGTGGATGGCGTAGCCGGAGTTACATGCATATACCTTTTACAGTAGAAGAGGGCTTCTCCGGCAACACAGAAAATACAATTCTCATTAGTAAGGCTTATAATCTCTAAGCGCGGCCGAAGGCAGAAGCAAGCGCAACTAGGTGGTGGACCTAACAAAATCCATATTTTCAATGGCTTGGAACTAGCTGTTATTGCATTAACTGGATTGAGAACCAGTTCTTCAGGCATGGGAGGAGTAATAGCTTGTGGCTCAACAATTCAACCAGAAGCTGACATAGATGCATCCATGGTTACTATGCCCGACATCTCAGCATACCTTTGTGAATCCATTGCCATAGCGCGCTCTTACTCCGCTATGTTCGAAAATGCATCAGAATCCATAATTTTCCTCAAAATATGTAAAATCAACCTGGTTGATGAGTGTTTTTTTAATTCCTTTTCACTTTGTTTTCCTTCATACAGCTGATTTCGAAAAACAACTGGTAGCTGGCAGTGCTGCATATTTTTCCGCAAGGGTTGCAGCATATCGATTTTTCGTTTTTCGTAACGTAGATACGAATCACGAGCTACGAAAATTCGGGTTCTAAAATAAGGGTGTATTTTTCCAGTTAAAGAAGAGAGCAGATGTTAGTAATATGGTTTGTGAACTGTTTTATGGGAAAAAATCAATTTCTGACAAATTTTGAGTTGTGGCTTTTTAGGGTGCGATATGTGCTCCGGAATTCACTAAACCAATTTTGCTCAATGCGCCCTTCGTTTGTATTGTGTAAGGATGATTGAATATTTGTGATAAGTTTATGATTTTTCTCCTGGAGTATAGTGCCACTGGCGAGAGCGTTAACAAGCAGTACGTACACTCAATGACAAAATACGCTGGTATGTATGCTACGACAAATTTCCGCCAGGGACCGCAAATAACGATTATCCTTTGAAATTTCAACTAAAAAAATCACGCGGAATGAGAAATGCTACGTGTATAAGGAGTAAACCAATATATTTCTTATTACTCGGAGTACCTTCAGCGGCACTGATTTTTATTTTTTAATTTTTACTTATAAAAATCAAGTTTAATCATTTTATTTTGTGTTTTATTTTTTACTCAGAAAATAATTGTTATGTTTTGAGTTTTATTTTTTGCTCGGAAAATAATCGTTACGTTTTAAGTTTTATTTTTTGCTCGGAAAATAATGGTTACGTTTTAAGTTTTTTTTTGCTCGGAAAATAATCGTTACATTTTAAGTTTTGTTTTTTGCTCGGAAAATAATGATTACGTTTTAAGTTTTATTTTTTGCTCGGAAAATAATCGTTATTTCTTGAGTTTTATTTTTTGCTCAGAAAAATAAAACTTAATTTTTGCGTATGCGTATGCGCATGCGTGAATAGACAGGGGGCGGCTGCATTGAACCTCTAACGCCAGTGTGGAGTGAGTAATGAAAATGCAGATACCAGGGCAGAAACAAAGATAACCACATTTCTAAAGAAAGAGTGCAAAAAAGCGCATACGCATACGCAAAAATTATGTTTTATTATCTGAGCAAAAAATACAACTCAAGAAATAACGATTATTTTCCGAGCAAAAAATAAAACTTGAAACTTAACCATTATTTTCCGAGCAAAAAATAAAACTTAAAACGTAGCCATTATTTTCCGAGCAGAAAATAAAACTTAAAACGTAACCATTATTTTCCGAGCAAAAAATAAAACTTAAAACGTAACCATTATTTTCCGAGCAAAAAATAAAACTTAAAACGTAACCATTAA
>NW_023458570.1:5173912-5196557 GCF_013731165.1 Rhagoletis pomonella | reverse complement strand
AAAAAATAAAACTTAAAACGTAACCATTAAAGTCACTCACTTGAAAGCATGCTTGTCACACGCTTGGATTTTTTTTTTGCGATAATACTTATACATACACTGTCATGATCCATACCATATTTTCGCATTGAACCCTCCTTAGATGTATATATCGTCGCCTGGGTAAAAGATTGTCGTAAGCGCAATTTTGACGATTTTTAGTTTTAGATGCAGTTATATATTTTGAAATAAGGTCTTTTGATTGGTGTTATCAGTTTCTAGATGTCTCCTTTAGTTTCCGAGATATTGACTATAATTTTTTCGATAATTTAGTAAAAATTTAGTTGGTGATGCAGCCATAATGAGCTAATCAATACCTTTCAAATGGCGTTCTCCGTTTTTGGATATCTCTTTTAGTTTCCGAGATATTGTAAACGCGTCGTTAATTTGTTAGAAATTTTGATCACATTTTGTCGTATTTCATACAAAGTGGCTGCCAAATTGTGGACAAATGACGCTTACGACAAAATTTGACTAAGGAAAATACTTCATAAACTCAAAACTAATTAACATTAAACATTAAAAATTAAATAATTTACAAATTTTGTGAACTATTTAGTAACATTTTCAGAGATTTGGAGAATATCTATCTTCGCGTTTTTGGGAAATTGCATTCCAAACTTCGACCGCGATTTCCCACAACCTGCTGAAATCAACTTACGACAATCTTTTACCCAGGCGACGATATGTACGTACATGTTCCCAATTTGCCAAACGACTTCGTAACGACGTCGTTTCAGACTCGCTCTGGTGAACAATTTGTGGCCGTCGGATGAAAAGCACAGTTCGTCGGCGGGCGGCAAAAAGGACTCGGCGGTGGGTCAAAATCTTTAACAATACCATACAAATCCAATTGCACTATTAAAAAAAAAATCAGCAAGCACTCCCAAAAATTTCCAACTTTCCAATCTGAATTAAAAGAAAAATAAACAAGCAAAAAAAAACCGACTTCTCATAAAAATGTATATATATATATATATATATATCTCATGATCCACTGATTGGATCTTAACCAGATTAGCAGCACCTCTGAGACACTACCTTTCCGATGCAAAAAGAATTATTGAAATCGGTTGACGTGGTACAAAGCTATGCGGTAACATACATAAAAAAAAGAAAAAATATATACTCCGACGAACTGATAACCTCCTCCTTTTTTGGAAGACGGTTAATAAAATAAAAAAACGTTTTAATATACCACGCCTTTATAAATGGACTTAAGAGTAGAAAATATTATTTCTAAGTCCCATAGAATTATTTTGAGAACTTTTGATATTGAAATTTTAGCAAAAGTCGTTATAAACAATTTATGAGATTGAAAACATCCCAGTGGGAAAATGTAGTGTATAGTAATCGAAAAAATAATCAGTAAAACAACCCTTTTCACATTCGAAAATGCATTTGTTTCCCCAGAGCGATGCTCTAGGAAAAGTGGAGCATTCAATTTTGCATTACCTAGTATCGAGAAATGAATGTGAATTAATATGAAATAGTTTTACGTAAAGTCATTCGTAACAAACGAACGATCCCATCAGTCTTTATGAGCTAAAGACTGTGACTTTCGGCGTGAAGTGTGCGCCTTACCTGGCTATAAGGACATTACTTCAATTAGCAGATGACTCCGAAAGCAACTTTCCACTCGCTTCGAATATTTTGCGTAAATGTATGTATGTAGTTGATGTCCTAGCTGGAGGACACACTATCGACTCTGCGAAAAGGTCAGGGATGAAATATCCACAGTTTTACAGTCAGCCGGGTTCCCTTTGAGAAATTGGACTTCAAACTGTAGCAAAATCCTAGAAGGTATACAAAAATCCCATCTTTTACATGAAGATTTTTTAGAATTTGAGGATACAAGCAGTGCAAAAGCGCTAGGCATAATATGGAATGCTCATTATAACCATTTCTCTTTTATAGCCAAGCCGTTTGAAAATCAAGGAAACGTAACAAAAAGACATTGCCATTCGGTATCCGCTTACGTGCAGGGTCTGCGACGCCAAGCATCCGTTTCGACTATGCACAAATTTTCGATGCAAAGCACCTGAAGAACGATTACGTGCATATTAATACATCGCTACTGTACAAATTGTTTGGCAGGCCAGTGCACCAACAAAGGAAGATGCCGACGTTGCACAGTGTAACTTTTTTCACTTTTAGGATGCCAAAAGTCAAAAAAACAATGTGCTCCAATCTTCAAAATTTTTTTATATGCTACAGATAAATAACCAACTGTTAAGAAAATGTATTCAAAGCAAAGCAAACAACCCACAATCCTCATGATAACCGTTATGTAACTTTGCTGATTGCAACAAGTGTAAAAATCGTTTCACAGTCTAAAAATTTTGATTAACCTTGTGGCCACGTGGTGGATTTTTGGATAACTGGTTTGACTTGAAACTATTTTATTTTACATACTTGGGTAGTTTATAACAGCATTGGTAAGTTTCAGCCACGTAGGTATTTTTTTAATTTTTTTTTTTTTTTGTTTAGACAGCCACTAAAAATTTGGAAAGCTTAGAAAATTTTTCGTTTTCAATAGAATAGAACGTACTTACTTCGCTCGACTTCGCCTTGATGATTATATACATATACAAAGGGAATTTAATATAGTTTCAGATAAAAAAAAAACCATTGCAGAAGTTTGCCGACACTATGTCATTTTTGCATATCGCTAACTCAAGGTCAGCATGCCCTTACTCATATATGAATGCACAATGACCTAACAATGGAATGTCTTCAATTCAAGTCTACGATACTACATCCGCAAAAAAGACAGTTATACCTGAAATGGTAAAAACCCAGAAAAAGGAAAGTTGTGTACTAAATAGCCTTCATTGTTTGTCATATGGGTTTTCCTATTGTTAGCGAGCCTTTAAAATCTATGTTGTGCTCTTATCCCTTATAACCATCGAGCACGTCTACCTGAGGGTCGTCTATTCTAGGTAGTACTTTTAAGCAAGTGAGTGCTTTCGCTAAGGCTATATAAATAAAGAACATAGCTAAAAATGCATCATACTAAAGAAGGATTGCATTGAAGTATAACCAACTGCGCTGTACCAAATTTGCCTATACCTATCATCAATTAATTATGGCTGTACCACGAAATCCACTCTTTGAAGTTTGGCTAAAAAGCAACAATGAAGAAAAGAACAAAGCTATGCTAAACCATATTTTGAGTGTAATTGGAAGAGATGTGGATCATTTAAAACTAAAACCATACATCATGAGGCTAAGTCATGATATTCGTATGAGATGGGAACGTTGTGGCCGATCTACAAAAAAATTTATTGAGCAAGAGTCTCAATGGTTATCAAAAAATCATGATTTCAAAGATTGTATTCTTGATGTTGAGCCATGCACTTCTCGTGATATTCCTAGGCCGGGGAGGCCAACAAAAACCTTCGCTGAGTTATCTATACGCACAAGAAAGCGAAAAGCTAAGGAACTAATGAACAATGTCGATAATGATCAACTGTTAATGGCAGCGGAATTGAAATTACGATCATCAGGAAAAAGAAATTCTGCAAAAATAGTTGAGGAGTTGTCCTCAGCATCACCATCAAGAGGCACTGCATACAAAAAGTCCCGACTATCGGATGAAAATAAGAAAAGTTTGACACCAGATCAAGCAATTGCGAGGATAGTTGACTCAAATCTTTCAACACATGAATACTCAATGATCCGGCAGCACACTTCAGAAGTTAACAGGAAAATATATCCTTCATATAACTGTCTAAAAGAATCATAGGTTTTATCCTATCCTGAAAAAATTACCGTAACGGAAACCTATGCTGAAATTGAATTGCAATCCCTAATTGATCACAGCTTACGAAGATTGTGTCTTGCACAAGAAGAGGTATTGCTTTCTATTCCTGAAGTTAATGAACTAAATGCAATTATTAAATGGGGATGTGATGGAGCTGAGCATAGCTGTTACAAACAGCAATTTTCGGAAGATAACAAATCGGACACTAGTATGTTTTTCATTTCACTAGTACTCCTTGAAATGTATACAATAGTTGACGGACGTAAGGTTATAGTTTGGAGTAATCCTGCTCCATCTTCCACGATGTGTGCGGGGCGAAGAAAATAAGGAAAATATGAAAAAGAAGAAAACATATACAAAAAAGATTCAGGAAAGAAGTTGGTCTTTTGATTGATATGCCAAAGCAAAAAACCGGCAACACAAATGATGGCAACACTGCGAGAAGATTCTTTGGAGATCCTGAAATAACATCAGACATAACCGGCATAAACATCAATCTTTTGAAAAGGTTTCATACAATACTTTCATGCATAGGATGTGGGTTTCAAATAAATGCTGAAGCTTTTGGCTATTATGTGACAGAGACAAGGGAACTATATTTATCGGAATATGCTTGGTACAATATGCCAGTGAGCGTACATAAAATTCTGTTTCATGGAAAGAGTATAATCGTGTCTTCTATTCTTCCTATTGGTCAACTTTCGGAAGAAGCTCAAGAGTCCAGAAACAAAGATGCACGAAACTATCGTGAACTTTTCACGAGAAAAAAGTCAAGAATTTGTAGTAACTTGGATTTGCTGCACAGATTGCTGAATCGTCAGACCCGTTCATAAATAGTTTGCGGAAAACCCCTAGGACAAAGCGGCGACCATTAACGAGTGAAGTTATTAGCTTACTATCGGAACCAGAGAATGTCGACGATATTGACTCCGACTAACTTTAAAATATCACTTTTTATTTATTGTATGTATTTCGATTTACAAATATATGTACCTGAGCTGTGTTTGACTTTGAAAATAAAATTTTTTAAATATTAATCAAAAGCCTCTAACTGTAAAGTTAAGAAATCTAAACAATTTTTATTTATATTCGCACTGGAAAATGCGTTTTAACTAGAAAATATGATTATGTGAAATTTCACCTTATATGAGGGCAAGGGGAAAAAGTGGGCGGAACAGGCCCATTTTCATTTTCAAATCAGATTTAGGTATCTGTAACCACACTGCAAAATTTCAAATGAATTGGTCCATTGGTTTGGCTGTTATTAATTTTGGCATCCTAAAAATGACAAAAGTTACACTGTGCGTTGCTGCGAAGCCATACGTTGCTACATATTGACCACCCAGCTGACAAACCACGCCAGAATCGTAGACCACCAAGGCGTCCAATCAACGACGAGGGCGACTCCGACACGCCACAAGCTGGGGCGGAAACCGAGGCTTTCCGCCCAGAAGACTTGGTCGGAGGGGAGACAAATGCTTTCCCCTCTGAGATGCCAAGCGAGCGAGGTGGATTGGAAATCGGAGCTTTCCAACAACCGTAATGCTCGCCGCCGCCATCAATACGGGAAAAGAGAGGGCATGGGGAGATCTAGATCATTCCAACCCCCAACTAGGAGCGGTTTTCGAGCTACGCTGGTACAGGAGGGTCGCAACGTAGCCTACTGAATTCAATGTCTAACATCAGTCGCTCCAACCGCTGTTGTGGAAATTGAGGCAGGAGGGCGGCTACATTTAGTACGAGCTCTTATATACCCGTGCGCTACGTCATCAATTATTACGGAAGACCTTGTCCGGGAGCTAAACCTGAGCGTGACGTCTATAAATTGTCAGCGGGATGTTTCCTCAGGTTGCGCGGAAAACATGGTCAATCGGCGACGATCACCACTCACGCTATGGTCTTACGTACATATTTTGTGTTTACAATTTGTAACCAATCTCAAGAGTGGTTGTTAAATTTTTAAAATCAAACAATCACATTTTTGAAACGAGTAAAATGTGAATGCACACTCCACTGATTCAATCATTATACCGCTCTGATTTCCAAGAATTATTGCCCCTTTTCTTCTATCCTAAACGAACTTACAAAAAGGAATGACGTATTTATGAGAAACGTCATTACAAAAAAGGAGGAGAAATGATAAGTTATTTTGCTGAAATTTTCGCTAGTATTTTAATAGGGTGCTGCTGCAAAAATATAGGCTAATTTCTTTTTAAAGACAATTTAGCGTAATAAAACGTTATATTCTATAATTTTGGCTCGAAGAAAAAAAGCCATCAAATGCAAATTTTGTTGAACCTAATGGAAGCCAGTGTGGGCATTGCTGGTGCATGTACCCACCTTAATAACTAAAAAAAATAAATGTTAGTATATAAACCGAAATTAAGCCAAACGGAAAAACATACCATTTGGAAATCGGTAATTTTATTAATTCTTCATCACTGTGGCTTCGCGAAATTATAGGGTTAAAACTATGAGCTGGTCATGATTCAATAATACAAGGTTAGATAATTATTGACAGCTGCGGTTTGACACTCCCTTACAAAAGGTTGCATTTACGGAGGACAGAGAAAGGGCAAGAATGCAATCCCTTGTTTCGAAAATGGTAGTAGAAAAGTACGCAAAGTAGGCAATTAGTAGTGAAATTCCTTTCGTAAATTCTAATGTATTTGCAGGAAATCTGGCATTTTAAACGAAATGTTGATCGTAATATTGATATATCTACGTGAATTACGTAATTTATATGCTATTTAGCCGTATAAAAACTGCAAAATGACTCAAAATTAAAATAAGACTACTATGAGACTGATGTAAACATCCAATGCTTATGTTTTCATCAGTTAAATATTCTTCGTATGCATATACAAATAAAGATATTGCACAAAAGCTTATACTTTTATTTCACACCAAAGCTACACTGTTTCCATGTAAATTTGCAAAGAAGCAACACGGTGACACTGCTAAGGGAGCGGTGCGAGAGAGACAACTGTCAGTTTATCGAACCTTGTATTATTGAATCATGTGAGCTGGTATGGGTGTTGATAACACTGCGTGTGCGTGTAACTATGTGTTTGGCGCCAGTGAGAGCGTTAGTATAGCTGAAATTGGAAAAGTTGTAACTAGAAGTTTTAAAAACCACAGTTTTCCATTGCCATTGAACTGACGCTTGTTGAACACTGGAGTCAGCTTTAGAGAACCAGAACTACTATAGACATACAGTTTACACATATGTACATACATATATACGGCCAAAGAACTTGAAACTGCAATGAAGCATGAGAGAAGTGAATATTTTATGTAATCTATTATAACTTGAGTATGTTGAGAGCCGCCGTGGGTGCATATGCATACATACATACATAGTATGTAATATTTAAGTATATTTGTATGAGTGTCAGGAAGCTTGTTAATACACTACAAGTTTTGCATGCAAAATTTTCATGTTGTTACCTGCATATTTCTAGAAAAAGCAATGAATTGATTGATTTGTTTATATGTATGTTCGCAAACAGAAGAGTACATTTCATGAGTAGCACTAAGGGAATTTATGCAACAAATTCGTAAATATTTGAGAATTCATAAAAGCTAAATATGTATGATACAATCAGCGCTCGCCGACTGCACTATACGAATTTTCAAAATTTCTAGGCATTTACGGTGCAATTTCGGTCGAGTTCACACTTACTTTCTGTATTTGTTGTTGCTTTGTGGCACTTTTGAGGCTGGCGCAGGCAGCATCCTGCAAATAGAAGTCATAACCATCCACGCCCAGCGGCGGAAACTAATGCAACAAGAGCAATAACAACGACTGCAGTAAAGTAAAACCAAACAGTAACAACAAGTACGGCGGCACAAACGAGAACAACATTAAATTGCTGCACGGCACTTGTAGCAACATTGTAAAATGTGATGTGCTGCATGCAACATCTGTTGGCAGCCAAGCCATTGTTGTGGTACGTACACATGAAATCATTCTCGGCAAGTGTCTGTGGAAAACTTTATAGGTAAGTATGTATGTAGATATGTACAGTATAATAATCCCAACGGTTTTTACCCTCCATTCCTGCCCATCCGCACGAGGGGCGCAGTCCGCATGACGTACGGAACCAATATTTGCATGTGGGCACCAGTGTCCCCAGGTCTTCGGCATGAGAAAACGTCCCTCTTGGTCTGAAAAAAAACGTCATTTCCTACCCAAAAACGTCTTTTTCAAATGTATGCACAACGAATTGTTCTTATTAAACTTTTATTGTATACAAAGGTACATACATATGTACGTAAGGTATTTAAAATTCATTCTAAACTGGTTTGAGATCGTTAATATAAAAACTTAAAAAATCGGACAATAACCACGCCCACATCCCATATAACGGTAATTTAGAGAAATACAAAATCTTCGATAAATTAGTAAATATTAAAGCAAATTTATTCAAGATAGATGCTTGCAACAATTCTTTACCAAGAAATACGTTTATGGTAAAATTTTGGAAAATGGGCGTGACATCGCCCACTTATGATCACATATATGTATATCGGTAACCGTTCTACCAATTTGTACCAAACTCGGTATTTTTATTGTGCTTGCTACATAAAAGCAAAACGTTGAAAATTATTGAAATGCTTGAAACTGCAATATTTCTAAATTTAGGGACGCTAATTTACTCAAAATTGATACACCCCGGCTTACCATCTAGCGGTAGCTTTCGGAAAGGTGAAAAAACATATATGATACTTGCGCCGGGTATTTAATGTTCGGCTCCACCCGAACTTAGACTTTCTTACTTGTTAATATTTTTTTTCTTGTAGACATTTGGTTAAATGGTCGGTTGTCGAAAATGCTAAATTACGTTCTGCTAAGAAGGAACATAGCAATATTTCAGCAATAAGTGTTAAGTCATCTGTGTCCAAAGAATAAATATTTTTTTAAGCAGCTGCTGCAAAAAATAAAGCTTGTAAAGATTTATTAAGAAAATAATTTCAAATCAGTTCTACTGACAAGATTTAGTAACAGAGAACAATTACTGGGAAGTTAAGAAACGTCAGTTTTTACACAAAAAACATTCGAACGTCAACAGGATACAAAAAACGTCCAAATGACGTTAAAAACGGCAACCTGGCAACGCTGGTGGGCACACACATTTCTTTATGTATGCAGTTTGCTTGCGAAGTTGCGATGTGCAAAACGCGATGACGGGCGATTGGTTGTTGGCAGGCAACGCGTGAATGTGTTAGTTACACAAACAGCACATTGCAGCCAAGTCGAGTTAATACATATGCAAGCGCGCGCACCACATACATCCATGCACATTAGATGACTTATTTTGCTAAAGTATTTCAGATCCTCCCTCCGGCAGCAGAATATGAAAATAGGACGCTAAAGACCTAACAAAATGGAAAAAAATTTCATTATTGCAAAAACTGAATGAGCTACTCCGAAAACCGCGATTTATAAGACTGTTTTGCTATAACTTTAGATCCTAATATGAAAAGACATTTATCTTACACAAGAAAGAAAAAAAATATCCAATCTCATGAAGAAGAAGCCGCTAAAGCGAATGGCGTACTCAGTTTTTTAATACAACTAACCAAAAAGTTACCCACACGGCCGAAAGTGACAATTTGGTACTATTTTTCACGAATTTTCGAATTTATTCGTTAGGATTTTCCAGATAGTAGTAATTTTTCCAAAACTAAAATATTTAAAATTGTAGCTAATTTAATTTAGTTTTTAAAAAAGTGAGCAGATTTTCGATCGAATTATATTTGAACTGGTAAATTAGGCTTAAGTGAAGCCATCTTGAAAACCACTTTCAAACTTGACAAACATCGTCAAAAATTTAAAAGCCAAAACAGGAGTGGATAAAACTGTCGTACTGTAGAATACTGTAATCTATATTTACGACTGATAATAACATTATTATCTTACATAATCAAAAAAATAGACTATATTGATGCAAGCGATAATGGAGAAAACGACAAAGACTAGTAGTTACTTCCTAATTGGTAAGTTTCATTAATTGAATACATATAAAGAAAAGTGCACTTAATTTTAACTACAGAGAAAACACTGCGCAATTTCTCGAAATCAACGTTGCCTACTCGGGAGCACGTTCTGCGTCGGCTAATTAACCTTCGTTTAGAAGACAATTTTATATTACATTTACATTGGACCAAAATGCGTGATTTGAAATCAGTCATTTGAAGGTGTTTACACTGCTTGATCCGCATTTGCTTTGACTTCTCATCAAATGAAAAGGGAAGACAAAAACAAAATGTATGTAAACAAACACTACATTTATTATATTGTTAACGCTTTTTGGACACAAAAAGGCAATTATTCTTTGATTAAACTAAAAATGTGTAAAGCTCTTGTATAAATTAACAATTTTTACACACAAATTTCAAAGATTTATTTATTTCGTTGTGTTTGTTTTGTGTTTGAAAAATTCCAAATGTCAAAGACAAACCAAAGCTTTTGTGGAACTTTTGTTTCTGAGTGCGTTCAATAAAATAGTACGGCAATTGGAACGCATTTGTTTCGTGATTTTGTGTAAATGCGTCGAAATACGTCATTCTGGAAATGTGAATTTGTATGGAGAAATGCGTGATTTGGCCTCGCATTTGAGGTTTCTCGCCCAAATGACGCATTTGGGCTCAATGTAAATGTAATATTACAGTGAATGAAAGTATTTTTCGCGTCGTCGGTGAATTGGTAAACATTTGGTCGTGTTTAGGCGTCGTCACTAAGTTAAAGACAGCAGTGAAGCATGACGTTGCCAAGTTCTACACTGAATACCTTAACATTAAAAAAAACAAATTTGACAACAATGGTAAACGAAGAGAACTTAGAGAATCAAAATTTAAATCAACATTTCCCCTACTCTTCGACATTGTTGTAGACCCGATGAATGTTGTGGAGTTAAGTATGGATGCTTTTATTACAGAAAATACAAAGACATTTTTTGAGGCATTATTTGTGGACGCATCAAATTACAAAAATTTTTTGGAAATTGACCCCAGTCGCTGGATAAACAACCAAAATTATTTACGCGCTGAAGCAATAGTAAAAAAATTATTGTTGTGAACGATACGGCCGAAAGGGCAATAAGTATGGCAACAAAGTTAAATGAAAAAGTAACCACTTCCGAAACCGAGAAACAGATGGTTTTTCAACTCGTAGAGGCGCATCAGAAAGTTTTTCCCTACCTAGCATCCAAAAACGACATTGTTAAAAATTTCAATAAAATTTAAAGTACGTATGTCAGACATGGCTTTACGTAAATCTAATTTATTAGTTCAAATATAATTTTATTTGAAATCTGTCAACTTTTTTTATGACTACATTAAATTAGCTACAATTTTAAGTATTTTAGTTTTGGAAAAATTACTACTATCTGTAAAATCCTAACGAATAAATTTGAAAATTCGTAAAAAATAGTAACAAATTGTCACTTTAGGCCGTGTGAGTAACTTTTTGGTTAGTTGTATTAAAAAACTGAGTACGCCATTCGCTTTAGCGGCTTCTTTTTCATAATATTGGATATATATTTTTTTTTTCTTGTGTAAGGTAAATGTGTTTTCATATAAGGATCTAAAGTTATAGCAAAACAGTCTTATAAATCGCGGTTTTCGGAGTAGCTCATTCAGTTTTTGCAATAATGAAATTTTTTTCCATTTTGTTAAGTCTTTAACGTCCTATTTTTATATTCTGCTGCCGGAGGGAGGATCTGAAATACTTTAGCAAAAAGAAAATAAGGCATCTAATGCACATGCATATTTTGCTCTTTGAAGGCATCAGATATGTACGAATGCTGGCATGCCAACGGAAATTGTAGAGCTAGGAATTTGTATACAGTGCATGGCGTATTAGCAACTTTTCGATTGCATTCCCTTAAACTTAAGTGTACGGCGAACGCATGTGGGCATTTCCCAAAAAAGGTAAACCGAAAATGCAAGTAAATGAATTTAAACGGCTTTATAACTTTATATTTCGTATTCAGATGGCGAAAAGAGGTTTTGAAAACGGGAAACTGTGGAGAGAAGAACTAAAAAAATTAAATAAAAAATTAAATTTAGTATGTGTTACTAGTAAAAATATTGTACGGGGGGAAAATCTGTCGCGTCCGTTACCAGATTTTAATTCAAAATTAAATCAACAACAAATTGCTTCTGATTAAAAATGAATTGGTTGTGACGGTCCATAATTAGACTTTATTTAAAGAATGTTTAATAAAGGAAAACCTTACACGATTCGCTGAGTTTTGCTTAGCTTTAACATGTACTCTGAAATCACTTCTGTTTTTGTCGCGTCCGTTATGCCCTACTTTTCATCGATTTTCTCGACTTCAGTGTTCCAAGCGCACCTAGTTTTTTGTCAACCAAAGGACGGTATACAAGCTACACAACAGCAAATTTTTTTTACGAGTGACTTCAGTTTTCGTATGATTTATTTAACTCTAAAGTCGTACGAATGTCGCGTCCGTAACCCAGGAAATACCCATGTGCGTATGTATGTATGTGTAAATTATACATACCCAATAAACACAACGAATTCGAGACGAGCTCATATTCTCTGATAGAAGATCGGCGAATTCGAATTCGTAGGAGAGTCACCTATCGTTAGTGAATCGAGTATTACTAGTTTTTCTAATCGTTGGCGATTCGAGAATATATAATTTTTCTAATCGTTGAAGATTCTTTAATTTTTAACCGACTTCCGAAAAAGGAGAAGGTTATCAGTTCGTCGGAAGATTTTTTTTTATGTATGTTACCGCATAACTTTGGACCACGTCAACCGATTTCGATAATTCGTTTCGCAGCGGAAAGGTAGTATCTCAGAGGTGGTCCCATACTAATCTGGTTTGGATCCGATCATTGGATCACGAATTTAAGTAGTTTTTTTTTGCTAAAAATTGCTTGTTATTTTTCGAATCGTTGGAGATTCTAGACTTTTTATTTTTCGACTCGTTGGCGTATCGAGAATTATTGATTTTTCCACTTGAAATTTCAGCTCGCTGGTGGTTTGAGATTGTAATTTTTTTCGACCCAAGTATTTAATTTTTAACACCATAAATAAACAGTAATCTTTTTTCTTTTTTTTTGTGTTGTAGAGTTGATAATGGCCGGACACAACAGTAATCTTTGTTATACATATTAGATTTGTTCGGCTCCGTGTTTCTTGTAATCCGATTTTTTCTTTAGTCGGTCTGCGCTATCCCTGCAAAAATCGCGACTACTCCATGCATACGTGTAAAGAGTACTCCCTAAGGACCAAGGAATACTCCAAAATTAACCCCAATTCATATAAAAAATATGGTCCAATTAACATTGCGATGTCCTAGGGCAGGACCATATACTCCATCCCTGCATTACATCAGAGTAGCACAAAACTACTCCAACATATTAACAATGGCATTGTTGTTATATTTTTTCGTTTGTACACGCTTTTGTTCTTCACTTCTCATATGCTTTTTCGAAATTAATAAAACCCAAGACAAAAATTAAAAATTACATGTTGCCTCTGACGGCATTTGAACCCGAACATGCTGGGAGCTCACAACTAACAGCGAGCATCTCTACACGTTCAGCTACAGCCAGACATGCAAATGTGCTTTCAAATGCTCAACTTCAATCACATTTCGTTAAAACACGAGCAGTTATCGGGTAACAAACAATAAGCTGGCGCAGAGACACGAGTTGGTCCTCTACAGCATGACAGAGGAACACTTTTGTAAGTACTCCAATATACCACAAATGGACTACATGGTCCAACGATTTTTGCAGGGATATCGTAAGAATTTCTTGGATGACTTCATCCACTAAATTTATCTAAATATCTATCTTTCAATGATAATTGGAATGCAGCTGAAATATTTATTCAATAAACGTAAATAAACAATAGCGTTTAAAAATACAAAAAAAAAAAATCTTTCGAGAAACTGATTTACTCGACCTCGCCTCGAATTCAAAACGAGCCCAAAAAATGTATTCGAGAAATTTATTTTCTCGAGTTCGTCTCGAATTCGATACGACGCCACGCTCGTTTTTGTGTTTATTGGGATGTACCAGGGTTGTTGCGAATATTCGCATTCGCATTCACAACCGCGGACGTTCCGCATTAATTTTAACATTCGTATTCGCTTTCGCATTCGCAATAATCAGTTTGGAGTTTTTGCGAATGCGAATGTTTTGCAAGTGCACCGCTAAAACGTATATATCGCAAGCAAAATTACAAATTGTAGCCGATATTTTTGTCTGTAGTAACAAAACTGTTAAAATATCATATTTATCAACTTTGATAAAAATGCCTTAAACATATTATTTCTTAAGCTATATAACCGCGCTATCAATGGGCAGTCATAGAAGTTCCAACTTCTACTTGATCTTTGACGTATGTCAAAGAGAACATAGTCTTTTTAACAATTTTTTTTTCTGTGCTTTAAATACCTGCTTTGGTTTCTTTCTTTATTATGATTTTTTTGGACCAATCTTAAGGAAGCTACTAGAAAGTGTGCGCTGTAATTCTCAACCAAATTTTCGTCATTTGGTTTTGATCAGGGTAGGCAAAAACTCGGAGTTCGAGGGAGCGAGCGAGCAAACTCCTACTCAATACCTCGCAGGCAACGAGGCGCTCGCAGCTCGTACTCGTAGCAGCAATGAGGCGAGGCACGAGAAGTTTGGCTTGCTCGGCAAACGAGCGAGCGCTGCTTGTTCCTCGCGCTCCTATTAAACGAGCGAGGCTGTTGTGTGTGGCCTCGCTCGCGGTGCGAGGCGAGTAGCTGTCTGCTTACTCGCTCTGCTAGGTAAGACGAGTGAGCGACGAGCGAGCGCTCCGAGTGTACTATAAAACACATGCATTTTTGTGCATAGAAATATAGGAATGTATGTCAATAGATTATGTACGAAAGTATGTTAATGATTGTATGTACATATGTGCATATGCATATAAACATGTGAATATTATATTAGGGCAGCATTTAAAACAACAAATAAAATTTATTACATACATAAGCATAGATTATGGAATGAAATATTTTTTATAGTTACATATGTACATACATAACATGCGTAGTTATATAAGTATGTATGTATGTATGTATGTACATATGCATGTATTTTGTCTTTACAGAGAAAAGTAAGTAACGAAGATATTATAATCGTTTGTGCCGCAGAAACAAAAAACAAGTAAGCACAAAACAAAATAGTTTGCTACTTGTAGCAGTTATGCTGTATACCTGATGAATGAAATATAATCCATGGTGAAAAATGTATTTGTGGCCTGTTTTTTTTTTTTTTACGAGGAGGAAGCATCGAAAGCCTATACCCGTCAGTGTGGGACTTTAACCCGAACTAAACCTCCTACTGTCCGAGTACCGAACCCCCCGGTACCACCGTCAAGTATTTCGTCGGGAGGCGGTTGAGCACTAGGCTCGCACGTTCGTTCCAGTCGGTTGTACTCAGTCCTGGGCTACGCCTAGTAGGCTTTGCCACGTCTTGTTTAAGGATAATTACCCTTTTTTAACTATTTATTCATTTATCTCTTAGATACAACTTATTATTTTATCGATTTCAAAAATTTTCGAGATTGCCACCTGAGCGGCTGGAACGCCCTAGGTTCCAGTCCGCGCCTATTTTCGATTGCAAAAGTTTTCGATATTGCCACTTGGGCGGCTGGAACGCTATGGGTTCCAGTCCGCGCGTATTTATCGATTTCACAAATTTTCGAGATTGCCACCTGAGCGGCTGGAACGCCCTAGGTTCCAGTCCGCGCATGCGCTTTAGTTGTTAGATTTCATGTTCAAGGTGCGGTCTGAAAGCACAACTTTCTAAGCCGCACTACTCGAGCGGCCGGAACGGCCTAGGTTCCAATCCGCGCCTACGCTTTGGTTGGTGAACATCATAGTTTAGTTCCAGTCCGCGGCTTTGCTAAGAGTTGGCTTAAGCACGGCTGATAAGCCGCTGTCTCTCTAGGTCCCTCAGTTCCTTCAAAATCGAAGTTAGTGTATCGCTGGTTGATGCCCATTCGCTGGTTCCTTTCACCATATAGTCGACTACTGACTGTGGCGTAAACACCCCTCCAATGGCAAGTTTAAGTTGGTTCATCTGCCGATGGAAACGAGGGCACTCAAAGAATACGTGGTGGACATCTTCTTCTACGCCACTTAGACAGAAGTCGCAGTACGGGTCGTGCTCATGTTTGAATTTAAACAGGTATGCCTTAAAACAGCCATGACCACTCAAGAACTGGCTCAGATAAAAATCTACTTCGCCATGCGTTCTATTAAGCCAGGATACCAGGTTTGGTATGCAGCGATAGGTCCAACGACCTTTAGTCGTACTATTCCACCTGTTTTGCCACTCCGTAATGCTGCTTTGCCGGGCTTGATGTCGGTCTAATTGAGTTAGAGTACGCCGCGTGGATGCAAGGACCGTCGATTCTCTTGCTAGTATATCTACGGGTATCATACTGCCGATTACGAAAGCTGCTTCGTCCGACACTGTTCTGAAGGCGCTGCAAACTCGGAGCGCGCATAAACGGTATGTTGAGTTGACTCCGCGGAAGTATGATGGACACTGTGCGGCGTTTGACCAAATTGGGGCCGCATACAGTATTTGGCTTTTAACCACGCTCGCGAAGAGTAAACGCCTGCGCTGTTTCGGTCCTCGCGTATTAAGCATTATTCGCGATAGTCCCGTGATCGTTGAAGTTGCTTTCTCTCTCACATAGCTCAGGTGGGCGCTGAAAGTAAGACGCTTGTCTAGCACCACTCCCAGGTATTTAGTTGTGGGTTTCGTCGTGATGGTGTGGTCGCCAATTTTTAGCGCTACCTCTCTAGTTTCTTACGACTCGAGATAAGTATTGCTTCTGTTTTTTGCTCGGCTAGCTTCAGGCCGAAGCTATTTAACCAGCTATTAATCACGCCCACTGATGATGCTACCTTTTCGCATATGACATCAAGCAGTTTCGCAGACACTACTACCGCAATGTCGTCTGCAAAACCCACTATGGATGATCCCTCAGGCAATTCGGTACGGAGAACTCCATCATACATAATGTTCCATAGCAACGGGCCTAGTACGGATCCTTGTGGAACGCCTCCTGTTATCTCAGCCCGTTGCAGGCCGTCCTCCGTTTCGTACCACAACACTCGCGAATGGAAATAACTTCGTATTAGTCTCCGAAGATAATAAGAAATGCCAATGCTCTCCAGTCTATCGAGTATTTTAGCCCAGTTGGCAGAGTTGAACGCGTTCTTTACGTCTAAGGTAACAATAACGCAGTTTTCTTTTGCTCCTCCCAGCCACCGTGCACCGCCTGTTGCATCCCGTGCTAACTTAATGACTTCTGATACCGCATTCACAGTGGATTTCCCTTTTCTAAACCCGAATTGGTTTGCCGATATACCGCCTTTCTCTTGGACTTCCCTGTCGAGACGTTTAGCTATAATATGCTCCAAGATTTTACCTGCTGTGTCTAGCAGACAAATAGGCCGAAAACTTGAGGGATCATCCAGAGGTTTACCCGGCTTAGGTATTAAAACCAGCTTTTGCCTCTTCCAGATTTGAGGGAAAGTTCCCTTCGTGAAACACTCATTAAAAACTTGTGGGAATAAGGAAGCGCACTGGTGGACTGCAAGCTTAAGGGCTATGTTGGGTACGCCATCGGTGCCAGGAGCTTTCTTTACTTCCACCTTCGATGTTGCGAGTGTGATTTCTTCTTCCGTTGCAGGGTCAACAACACTCAACGGCTCGCCATCCATAGTGCACACTAACGGTCTCTGTACAGGAAATAGTGTCCCCACGACGGACTTTAGGTATGCAGCGTTTGTCGGGTTCATGTTTCTGCCTTTCAGCTTTTTTGAGACAATTTTGTAAGCCGAGCCCCAAGGATTCCGTTCAGCATCATCGCAGAGCTCTAAGAAGCATTGCCGTTTACTTTCTTTAATTCCTTTCTTTAGTGCGTCGCGTGCACTCTTATAAGCCGCACGAAATATCACGAAGTTGTCTCTTTCCCTAGCTCTCTGAGCATTTCGCCTACATCTTAGACATTTCTTTCGCAGGTCCGCTATGTTATCGTTCCACCAGTAGACCGCATGACGATACGTGGAGGAAGTTCTCCTGGCCATTGATGCATCGCAAGCTGCGCGAATGTCGGCCATTAGGTGTTCGGCCATGGAGTCTGCTGACCCTTGGTAAACGGTGGATGGTAGCATGCTGGTAAACGATTCGGGGTCGAAAGTACTGGTTTTCCACCCGTGCGATACTCCGGGGTTGTGAGTCCGCTTAGACAGTTCTCGTCTGCAGTTGATATTGCAAATTAAAGCTGAATGATCACTTTGCGTATAACACGTGCTATGTTTCCATTCAGTGAATCTATATAGCCCGGAACTGATAAAGGTCAGGTCTATTATTGACCCAAAACCGTTTCGGCTGAAACTGTGTTCAGTTCCCGTGTTTAGTAAAACGACGTCCAAACAAGCGAAAGCCTCCAGAAGAGCTCTCCCTCTTGGGCTTGTACTGCGGCATCCCCACTCTTGCGCCCACGCGTTGAAGTCGCCTGCTATAAGAACATTCTGCCTGCCTCTAGCATCAATTGTTAGATTTAACAGTATATTTTCGAATGCCTGTATACTTATGCTTGGCGCAATGTAGCAGCTGTATACGTACAACTTGCCGATTTCCGCCCCAACGAAGCCATTTTCGGACACGGCACCCTGCATCCAGCGAGCTGGGTTCCCACATGACCAGAGAGCCGCTTTTCCGCTTTGATCCTGAAGCCAGCACTGAGACGATTTCGATTTGTATGGCTCACTGAGTATCGCAATATCGATTTTTTCCTCTAATATTGTTTGCGACAGGAGGTCCTGCGCCGCTTGGCAGTGGTTGAGGTTCAGCTGCAAAAGTCTCATCATACCTTTATTTTGCTTAGCGCCAGTTGCTATACCGGACACTTGTTGCCTCCTGCCTGGTGGCTGGTAGGATTGCTGCCGCGTTTTACGCATAATAAGCACCGTGGTGCATTTGTGCATAGTTTGGCCGTATGCCCAGTTTGACCGCACTTGAAGCACGATTTGCCAAAATCGTCGCTGCTCCGACAGCCCTTGGATATGTGGCCGAACTCAAAACATTTGTAGCAGCGCTTTGGCTGTATTTTCTGTCTTATTCGGCAGATAACCCAGCCAATTCTGATTTTACCTTGGCCTACTAGCTTATTGGCAAAGCTCTCGGGTAGGAGTAAGGTTGCGGTCTGTGTGCCTCCGTACGCTTTTCGCATCGACCGGATATCGGATACTAGCACTTTAGTGGACCCACCCTGACCATTTAAAGCTAAGCACACCTCTTCGCTTGTCGTAACTTCGTCGACATCATGTATCTCTATATGAACCATTTCAGTTAGGGTCCTGACTTCTGCTTTACCTGCCAGTACTCCTTCGACTGCCTCTTGAAGTTTCGCAGTATTTACGTCCTCAGACTTATTCAGCTGAAACAGGAGATCACCACTAGCTGTTTTCCTGATCTTCCGCACAGTTTCGCTTAAACCCTTCAGGATTTTCTTCGCTGTTTACCATTTTCAAAATGTCAGCATAAGAACACCCTCCAGAGGATTTGACTACAATGGCGTCCGGGCGGGTTGGCTTTTTTCTCTGCCGTCTTTTCGGTTTCACCTTACTCCACTCCATATTTAAGTTGGCTGTGGTAACGTTGGAGCATAGCGACTGGTTATCGCCTTTTGGCTTCTGGGCCGCGTTGTCAGCAGTTGCTGGTTGATCACTGCTACGAGTTTGGCGATCCATTTTCTCTGCTTGTGCTCGAGGTGAGTTGAGTTTGTGGCCTGTTGTTGAAGACATATGTATATATGTATGTACATATGTATGGACATGTAGACATGGGAAAATTTGCGTAAACAAAGAATAGAGGTTGGTTCACATACAACTTTGCCGTTGCGTTGGCGTTGAATTTCAAAGCAGCCGTCCACATAGCCAAAATTAGGCAACGCTAAGAGCAGACAAACACACACACAAAGCAGAAAGATCGCTGCGTCGGTCGCCAGCTGTTGCAAATAAATAAAATTATATGAAATGCTTTTTCCTTTTAATCAAATGAGGGCAATAAATATAATTGTTCATGCAATTATTGATATAAAATATTAATTTATCTCTCGTTAATATGTTAATTTAGTGGCCAAAGTAGTCTCTGCCAAGCTTCATTGTAGAACGCATACTTTTAACGTGCGTTCTGTCAAACCAACGCCAACTGCAAATTCAACGCGAAAGTTCTATGTGGACCAGCCTTAATTATCAAATATTGTTTAACACCCCAAATAGTAGTTTGTATTATACTACATACATACATATGTATGGGGACTAAACCAGGAATATTCAATTGAAAATGCTAATGTCCTACTCATGTGCCTACCTAGTAGATAAAACTGGCCAAAATAGCACGCATCTATTCTTCTGTGCATGAGAATATATACATAAATAAATATATACATATGTGTATATATGTATGTACATATGTATATACATATCTGCATGCATGAATACAATCCTTTACTCGAAGTTCTTAGTTGATCCAATTTTTATCCCATAATCTGCTTGCCTCATTTGCCTCGCTCGTTTACTCGCCTCGCTCGTCTGCTGCTGCAAATGAGTGCCTCGCTCGCAACGCCGGCCTCGCGAGGCAGAGCTAATGAGGTCCTCGTTTGCTTGCTGCTCTACTCTTGCGCTGCCCTCGTTTGCTTACTCGCTCGCTGGCTGCTCACCGCGTGCGCTCGTACTAAACGAGTTCTCGTTTGCAAACAGCCTCGTTTGTTGCTCGTGAGTTAGGCAAGCTCAGAGCAAACTAACGAGCGAGCGAGGGGCTAAAATGAGGTAAATCCGAACCCTGGTTTTGATGTTACATATCTTCGTTTAAAGTACAAAACCGAGTATCGTCATTCTGCAAAACCGTGTGACTGACATTGGCTGCCAAAAATTTAATTTGCCCACACAAGCTCTTGGCTCAATCCTTATCCATTCGTCCTGAAATATACTAGCCAGAAGTGCTATTGCTTTATTAAAAAGAGAACCATTTTGAAATATGAGTGTTCTTCCCTCCGAACCCTGGTTTTGATGTTACATATCTTCGTTTAAAGTACAAAACCGAGTATCGTCATTCTGCAAAACCGTGTAACTGACATTGGCTGCCAAAAATTTAATTTGCCCACACAAGCTCTTGGCACAATCCTTATCCATTCGTCCTGAAATATACTAGCCAGAAGTGCTATTGCTTTATAAAAAAGAGAACTATTTTGAAATATGAGTGTTCTTACTCTCTAGAAAATAATTTACGCAACCTCACATACGCGGTTTGGCATTTTGTTGATACGCGACGATATACATTTCAATCATTTCAAATGGGGATCTTTGGGGAATTTATTTTTAGCAAACATTTTAAAAACAGTAAGTTTGTTTACTTGTCGGGCAAATTTTTTTTATATAGGGATATACATTGAATCCTTGGCTAAAAACTTCCGTGGTAAAACTGTTAGAGTAAGCTCCTTCAATAGGGATTTCCAGCAGAAATGATCAGCGTCTGGCTATAAAGAGAATTGATGCTCAAATAATTAAATAACTATAGGTCTGACATTTAATAAGACAAGAATTACGTAACTATTTGAGATTCAAATGCTTATAAAAAATAGGGTGCTTTTTTAAGAAATAACAATATTCTGATCGGATTCGGCTGGCAGCCACGACTTTAAAAACAGAATATTGTTCAAAATTTTCATTCCTGAAAAATAATAATTTATTTTCCATATCCACCCATTTATCTGGCTATAAGCACAAATTTTTCAAACCAGTCGCAGAAGAAAGTATTAAAAATGATTTACAAAAACTAAAATCGAAAAACGCTGATGAAGTTACAGATTCCTCAAATTCTGAAACAGCCAAAAGAATGAGAATGAAGAATTCTTTTTAAACAGCTTTAGGAAAACCTGACAGATCTGGTTTGGCTTGTAACCGCTGTTTAAACCGCGATCTCGCCATTATGCTAGATTCTAATTGTTTCTTAAAAATATTTGAAATCCGCATTCGCGGATGTTAGCTGTTAGATATTCGCATCCGTATGTACATAGCAGGGTTGTTGCGAATATTCGCATTCGCATTCGCAACCGCGGAGCTTCCGCATTAATTTTAACATTCGCTTTCGCATTCGCAATAATCAATGCGGAGCTTTAGCGAATGCGAACATTTCGCAAGTGCACTGATAAAACCTATATCTGGCAAGCAAAATGACAAATTTTTTACAATATTTTTTTCTTTGGAGATGCAACGGTAAAACTGCCCACCTACGTCCCCTTTCTTTTGCTATTTAAAGTCAAAGAGCAAGATCATTTCATAGGGATTTCCAGCGGAAATGTTTAACGTCAACCTATAAAGAGAATCGCCTGACCATTAATTAGGTAAGTATTAGTAACTATCGAATATTATTTGTCAAAGATTTGTTAATATTTGATGCATTGCAAGTTTTTTCCTTCTTTATCTTAGATAAGTGAAATTATTATTTTTTTTTGTGCAACGGCTTATTATGATTAAGTTCCGTGTTTTCTTTAATTACTTAGCAGAAAAACACACCAATTAATTTTGACCGGTGCTGCTAAGCAAATACTCCTGTGTGCGCCGTCTTCCGCTCGTAAAGAATAGGGTATCCTCTGGGTCTTGCAAAGCAAATGGACGGTGCACAGATTGCACCGTAAAAACCGGTTTTCGTATGGGACAGCTTTGCAAACCGTGCACCGAGCAAGAATTTTGCAAGACTTCGGGAATACCCCTAATAACATTTATTTATTTATTT
>NW_023458570.1:5170897-5173812 GCF_013731165.1 Rhagoletis pomonella | reverse complement strand
TCGTCTCTTGGACCGCAGCTATTAATATACCATGCCGCCACATGAAGACGGTTATCTCCTCAATCTTGCTCTGTAGCCCGTTACAGTTGAATTGGAGGAGCTTCATGTGGTTCGGGAGACGTGTCGTGATGTGGGGTGTAAGTGAGGTGTATGTTCTTGCCGCCGTTGGCTGTGTGTGCTGCTGAGGTGATTGCCGCCCTGTGGTGGTGGTGGGGGCGTCGCAATTAACGTCTGCGACCGAGCAGCGCAACACGGGCCCTCGAAGTTCCCCGTCCAATCTCGCGTGGTACGCAGACCTGAACATGCCCTAAAGTGGCACCAGCCAAGGCAGGTGTTGCACTTGACTGATGTCACATTACGGAATATTCTGGTCTGACATACCGTGCAGATTGTAGGGGGAACCAGGAGTTGTTGGCGGCGGCGTGTGGGTGGTGGTGCGGCTGTGTGTGTTATGTGGTCTGTGGTGGCTGTGGTACGGTCTGTGGTGTTATTATGTTGTTGTGTTGTGGCGACTGTGTGTGGTTGCTGTGTGAGTGTGTGGGGCTGCACGGGCGGACTATGGTTTGCCGTGGAGGCTGCTCTGTTTGAGCAACAGGGGGCCACGTACGACGTGGTCCACTGTCTGTGTGTCCGTAGTCCCGAGCAGACCCTGAGGTGACTCCACCCCTCGCAGGCATTACACTTGACTGAGGTGGAGTTGTGGTGTAATCGTCTTCGGCATACACAGCAGGTGTATATTTCTGGCCCAGGGTTTGACTCGGTGCCAGCCCTGAGTAGGAGAATGCGTAGTGATTGTTGCCCTATGGACGGACAACTTCTGAGATACTTCGCCGACCTAAACGGGGTTAGATCGCCGAAACAACAGCCCTTGGTCGGGTGAAACCCGAGTCATTCCGGTACGTAGAACCGGCTGTCGTGGGAATGTGCCTCAAGACATCGAGTTGTACGGCATTAACTGTCACTTTCAATTGGTTACTGCATTGGCTACTTTTATTAAGATTCTTGTATGCATTTGTCGGTGAGTCCTTGAAGTATTATTTGTGAAAAATCCTTTTTACTGATTTCCCCATTTTAACATATTTTTCTTCCTAAAAATTTCAGTTTGTGCGGCATTAACATAATGTTTTGAAACTGTAGTTGGACCTTTCCGCTAGAATGATATAGACACTTCTCAATCTGGGCGGTCTTCAGTATCTACGTTCTTGATTGCTTCTCTTTGTGTGAACTATTCCGTGGATTTAGTACAACACACTACTCTTATTAGCGTCAAAAACTCTTTTAAGTTTCTAATTATTATTTATTACATTGGCTGTAAGTCATTAAAGCTGTTTATTATTGTGTTTGTCTTTCAATACCAGAGACCGTACCGGTTATGCATTTTATAATAAAAAGCAAAAAATTTAAGTTACTTGCTTTTTATTTTTTTAATGCAAAAAGAAAAGTTAAAATTTGCCTTTTATTTTTTTGAGCAGAAAATAATCAGTAATTGTTGCCTTTTATTTTTTCAGGCAAAAATAAAAGTCAAAGTTCCAAATTAAGTATTCCAGAGTTGTGTATACTCGAATTTAATAGTTTCAAAGCTCTTATGTGGATTCTAATAACTCCGTAATGCACAAATACCAGGGTTAGATCACATCTAAAAATATATGTACTATATGTAAATACAATACATGAAGGCATTTTTTGTTAACGGCATGAGATCTGCACCGATTACTCGATTTTCAAAACTGAGGTTCCGAATTAAAGGGCCTGGCCTCTAAATGTAAAACAAGGTATGAGATTTTTGAAAACTTATTTTCGGAACTTATTGATATAATAATCGATATTTTTATCGATTTTGCTATCGATTTGTTATCGATTTTGCAATAGATATTTTTAGCTATTTTGTTAGCGATATTTTTTATCGATTTTGTTATCGATATGCATCGATTTTGTTATTGATATTTATCGATATTGTTATCGCTATTGTTATCGCTATTCATCGAATTTTTTAACGAAATTTTTATCGATACTTATCGATTTGTGTATCGATATTTATCGATTTTGCAGTCGATATTTATCGAAACTTTTCAGATTTTGTTATCGATATTTATCGATTTTGTTATCGATATTCATCGATTTTTTTTACCGATTTGTTATCGATATTTATTAATTTTGTTATCGACTTTCTAATCGATTTTGCTACCAATGGTACTATCGATGTTGTTGTCGAAACTTTTATCGAATTTGTCATCGATTTTGCTATCGATATTTCTATCGATATTTTGTTGGACGTTATTATCGATTTTGTTGTCGATAGAGTACTAAGAAAATATTAAGATAATGGAAAAACAGAATAGCAACAAAATTATTAAAACAAACAGGGGTAGAGGTAGGTACTTCAGAAACCGTTAATTGGACTTCAGATTAGTCGATTGTACTTCAGAAACCAAAAAATGTACTTCAGATTTGTAAACTGTACATCAGAACCCGAAAAATGTACTTCAGATTAGTGAATTGTTGTTCAGACACCAAAAAATGTACTGAATGAAACCGAAAAATGCACTTCAGATTAGTCAATTGTATTTCAGAAAGCAAAAAGTATACTTCAGAAACCGAAAAATGTACTTCAGAAACCAAAAAATGTACGTCAGATTAGTCAATTGTATTTCAGAAACCACAAAATGTACTTCAGATTTGTAAATTGTACTTCAGAAACATATAACATTTTCGCCAAAAAATGCACTTACCACAAATGAGCGCTCAACCAGGAATATATTTTCCAAATCTATGTAGCTTTCAGTTTTTTCGCAATATTTATTAAAAAAAAAAACACTTATTTGGTAGCTTTGGGAAAATTTTAGTTTGGCATCCCCCGCGTCCTGGGGAGTTCTCCTGATTGCAAATATATATACTTTTAGCCGCAGGAGGCTTAT
>NW_023458570.1:5144508-5170797 GCF_013731165.1 Rhagoletis pomonella | reverse complement strand
ATAAAGGAGATATATAGCAAAAACTGGTATCTGAACAATCATTGGTATAGGAGATAAAGCTTATACAGCATAGATTTTGACAATTTTCTCAGTAGACTTTGTATTATTATTTATAAAATAGCTTACGAAATTTATCGGTTTCAGCTGTCCATATAAAGAAGTTTCACAGTAAAACCCCATATCTGAACAATCAGTTGTATGGAGGTAATAAAAAGGTTATAGTGACCCGATCTTTGTTCATTTTGCTGTAAAATTTCTGTTGATAATGGGTGAAAATATTACGAAATTTCATGATCCTAGCTGCATAAATGGAGAAGTTATAACAAAAAATCTCATATCTGAACAATCAGTTGTATGAAGGCTATATATAGCGACCCAATCTTCGCCATTTTTATTGTAATTATTCTTTTGACAATGGGTCGAAATATTGCGAAATTTCATGTTCCTATCTACTTAAATGGAGGAGTTATAACGAAAATTCTTATAACTGAGACCCGATCTTCGCCATTTTCACTGTAAGTATTCTTTTGATAATGGGTGAAAACAGTGCGGCAAATCAGCTGCACTTGATAGTAGTTGGTTGAATAAGGAAAATGAATTAGCAACAAGAGTTTACGGGATGTACATAGCTCAGTGGTTAACGCTTCTGACTTTGAACATCGAATTCGCAGGTTCGATCCCTGCTGAAGTCTAGAAAAAAGAAGTCTGATGAGGAGATGTGGTGATCTCCGAAATAGTGCTATAACTACTACCGCTTAGATTTTGTTGCTTTTTAAATTTTTCCTAATAAACAATCGTGGTACAAAGCTCAATAAAAACTTTTTAAAAATAAAATGTTAACAAGCCACAATAACATTGACAAAGTGCAAAATTTGATTTTCCTATCTACATAAATGGAGGAGTTATAACGGAAAATTTTATATCTGAACCAGGGTTGTTGCGAATATTATTCCGAAATAAAAGTCCTTTCCGGATAATAAACAAACCGCCTGTCCAAATTAAACAAATTTGGTATCATATGAAAGAGGAATGAAATAGCTTTTAAACAGAAATAACGAACGATCTTACTTTATATTTTTTTAATAATTTAATACTAAAGAAATGCACACACCTGACACAAGGCTTGATTAACAGTTTTTATTGAAATATTTTTAAATATGTGGCTTTCCTCGTTTAGACATTTCAGATATAAAGATATTAAAGTCCTCTTTAATTTGGTACCAAACTTGTTCAATTTGGATAAGCGGTTTGTTTATTATCCGGAAAGGACTTTTATTTCGGAATAATATTCGCAACAACCCTGATCTGAACAATCAGTTGTATGGAGCTATAGATTATAGTGACCCGATATTTGTAATTTTCACTGTAAGTATTCTGTTGATAATGGGCGGAAGTATTGGAAAATTTCATGTTCCTAACTGCTTAAATGGAGGAGTTATAAATCGACGAAGCTCGACGTTCTGATCATTTAAGTATACATTTCTATCTCTTCTAATTGTGGTACTTACAAACATCGTCCCAAAGTTATAATACCATTTTATGCTCATGAAAGGTATAAAAATAGGGGTATACTTTTTTCGATATAGAACAATCCTAGGGGGTGAAAGCATTACAATTCCGACTTTACTATTTTTGGACCACACTAGTGTACATACTCATGTCTTGTTAAACTGTTTTTTAAGCCAAATCTGTGCACATTCGGTTTACGCTATTTTTGATCGAAAAAACTAAAATCATAGTATAATGATTAAAAATGATCGAAAAAATAAAAATCATAAATTAACGATTAAAAATGATCGAAAAAATAAAAATCATAATATAACGATTAAAGATGATCGAAAAAATAAAAATCACAAAATGACGATTAAAAATGATCGAAACAAGTAAGAAAGTCTAAGTTCGGGCGGAGCCGAACATTAAATACCCGGCGCAAGTATTAAATATATGTTTTTTCACCCTTCCGAAACCTTCCGCTAGATGGTAAGCCGAGGTGTATCAATTTTGAGTAAATTAGCGTCCTTCAATTTCGAAATATTGAAGTTTCAAGCATTTCTTAAATTTACCGTTATATGAGAATCGACCGTTATTTTAGTCCGATTTCAATAATTTTCAACGTTTTGCTTACACGTGGCAAGTACATTAACCATACCGAGTTTGGTACAAATTGGTAGAACGGTTACCGATATACTTATATGTGATCATAAGTGGGCGGTGCCACGCCCATTTTCCAAAATTTTACCATAAACGTATTTCTTGGTAAAGAATTGTTGCAAGCATCAATTTTGAATAAATTTAGCTTCAATATTTGATGATTTATCGAAGATTTTGTATTTCTCTAAATTACCGTTATATGGGATGTGGGCGTGGTTATTGTCCGATTTTAAAAAGTTTCGGCGGTTTTTTATGCTGTACAAAGGCCAACAACTGTGCCAAGTTTGGAAGAAATTGGTGCAGCGGTTACCAAGATATAAACATGTAACCATAAGTGGGCTTAGCTACGCCCATTTTCCAAAAATTTATAATATTCTTATTTTTCGTCTAAAACTAAATATTAATTTTGAGTAAATAATCTCCAATCAATTTTGAGTAAATAATCTCCAGTAGTTACTAAAATATCGCAGTTTTCGTATTTTTGAAAATTACCGTTATATGGGAAGCAGGCGTGGTTATTGAGCGATTTTAAAAATGTTCGGTCATTTGGTATGTTATGCGAAGGCCAACAACTGTGCCAAGTTTGGAAGAAATTGGTGCAGCGGTTACCTAGATATACACATGTAACCATAAGTGGGCGTGGCTACGCCCATTTTCCAAAAATTTATAATATTCTTATTTCTCGTCTAAAATTATTGTAAATATCAATTTTGAGTGAATTATTTTCAGTAGTTACTAAAATATCGCAGTTTTCGTATTTCTGGAAATTACCGTTATATGGGAAGTGGGCGTGGTTAAAGTCAGATTTCGCCCATTTTCAATACCATCCTACCTTGGATTAAGGGAAAGCTACATACCAAATTGCGTTGAGATATCTCAATTTTTGCTCGAGTTATAGTGTACACGGACAGACGGACAGACAGACATGGCTTAATAGATTCCTTTTTTCATCCTGATCATTTATGTATACATTTGTCTATATCTATCTCGATTCGTTTTGGCTGTTACAAACAACCGTTATGTGAACAAAATTAATATACCCTTGTGCACAAGTGCGCTCGGGTATAAAAATAAAAATCATAAAATAACGATTAAAAATAATCGAAAAAATAAAAATCACTACAAAACGATTAAATTTTGATTTTTATTATAAAAATCATAACGGTTACGGACCCTGGTTTAAACATACTTCAGTATACGTCCATATGTGCATATACATAGTAAAAAGTATGTGTATTTGAATATTGCGTAAGTGTGTTCTTTAACAATATTCCAGCAATTAAAGTACATTAATCATTGTTTATTTAGCATACATTAGTCGCAAATAAAGTTACAAGCACTTACCTCCACAAATTCGTAAATATTTGAGAATTCGTAAGAGCTAAATATGTATGATACAATCAGCGCTCGCCGACTGCACTATACGAATTTTCAAAATATCTAGGCATTTACGGTGCAATTTCGGTCGAGTTCACACTTACTTTCAGTATTTGTTGTTGCTTTGTGGCACTTCTGAGGCTGGAGCAGGCAGCATCCAGCAAATAGAAGTCATAACCATCCACGCCCAGCGGCGGAAACTAATGCGACAAGAGCAATAACAACGACTGCAGTAAAGTAAAACCAAACAGTAACAACAAGTACGGCGGCACAAACGAGAACAACATTAAATTGCTGCACGGCACTTGTAGCAACATTGTAAAATGTGATGTGCTGCATGCAACAGCTGTTGGCAGCCAAGCCATTGTTGTGGTACGTACACATAAAACCATTCTCTAAGTGGCAAAATTACACTATTATCCAAAGACATAACATTTTGTGTATAGGGAAAGCAATGCTTAATAAGCTTCTCGTGGTACCCATGAATAGTAATATTTTATCTTTTTTTTAACAAAAAATTAAATAAATATGCGATTCAAAATAGGTGGCAACCTTATTAAAAATATTTTTGAATTAGGGATCTTTAAAATACCTTCCATTTGATACCCATATTATGATGTTTTAATTAATGTGTAACTAATTTCGAATAGGTGGCAACCTCATGAGAGGGGTTCTCGGAGATATCGTCTATTCAGGTTAACTCAAAATCCAAAACATTGTCTGTGTACAAATTTTCATTAAAATCGTTAGAGCCGTTTCCGAGAACCCTAAGAATGTAATAAGATTATTTTTCCATAAAAGTCTAGCTTATTATATAACAAACAATCCACATTTCAAACTTTGTGCAAAAATTATGAAAAATCTGCAAAATTTCAGCTAGATTTTCAACTTTTTATTCAGATCTTTTAGAACTTTGTTGAGTATGCAGTTTGATAGCCCATTAAATTCCAGGGCAATAATGTGCAAGCCTTAAGGTGGTAAATAATCGTGTTAATTTTTAATAATTTGTTTCTTGTAGACATTTGGTTAAGTAGTCGGTTGTCGAAAATGCTAAATTACGTTCTGCTAAGAAGGAACATAGCAATATTTCAGCCTTTTTGCGTTCATTACATTTTCAATAATGCGACTAATTGTGTCATTTTCTTTATGCGCCTAAATAAGAGTTAAGTCATCTGCGTCCAAAGAATAAATATTTTTTTAAGCAGCTGCTGCAAAAAATAAAGCTTGTAAAGATTTATTAAGAAAATAATTCAAAATCAGTTCTACTGACAAGATTTAGTAACAGAGAAAAATTACTGGGATGTTAAGAAACGTCAGTTTTTACACAAAAAACATCCGAACGTCAACAGGATACAAAAAACGTCCAAATGACGTTAAAAAAGTCAACCTGGCAACGCTGGTGGGCACACACATTTCTTTATGTATGCAGTTTGCTTGCGAAGTGGCGATGTGCAAAACGCGATGACGGGCGATTGGTTGTTGGCAGGCAACGCGTGAATTTGTTAGTTACACAAACAGCACTTTGCAGCCAAGTCGAGTTAATATACAAGCGCGCGCTCCACATACATGCACATGCATATTTTGCTCTTTGAAGGCATCAGATATGTACGAATGCTGGCATGCGAACAGAAATCGTAGAGCTAGCAATTTGTATACAGTGCATGGCGTATGAGCAACTTTTCGATTTCATTCCCTCAAACTTAAGTATACGGCGAACGCATGTGTGTATGTATGCACGTGTAAATTATTCATACCCAATAAACACAACGAATTCGCCTCGAATTCGAGACGAGCTCATATTCTCTGATAGAACTATCGAGACGATACTTCGCGGCGATAGATCGGCGAATTCGAATTCGTAGGAGAGTCACCTATCGTTAGTGAATCGAGTATTACTAGTTTTTCGAATCGTTGGCGATTCGAGAAATTTTTTTCTTCGAATTGCTGGCGATTCTAGAGTATATAATTTTTCTAATCGTTGAAGATTCTTTAATTTTTAACCGACTTCCGAAATAGGAGAAGGTTATCAGTTCGTCAGAAGATTTTTTTTTATGTATGTTACCGCATAACTTTGAACCACGTTAACCGATTTCGATAATTCTTTTCGCAGCGGAAAGGCAGTATCTCAGAGGTGGTCCCATACTAATCTGGTTTTGATCCGATTATTGGATCACGATATATATATATATATATATATATATATATTTTATTTTTTTTTTTAAGTCGTTTTTTTTTGCTAAAAATTGCAACCTCACATACGCGGTTTGGCATTTTGTTGATACGCAGTTTTGCGTTTGATACGCGACGATATACATTTCAATCATTTCAAATGGGGGTCTTTGGGGAATTTATTTTTAGCAAAAATTTTAAAAACAGTAATTTTGTTTACTTGTCGGGCAAAATTTTTTTTTCATAGGGATATACATTGAATCCTTGGCTGAAAACTTCTGTGGTAAAACTGTTAAAGAGTAAGCTCCTTCAATAGGGCAGAAATGATCAGCGTCTGGCTATTAAGAGAATCGATGCTCATGTAGTTAAATAACTATAGCTCTGACATTTAATAAGATAAGAATTACGTAACTATTTGAGATTCAAGTGCTTATAAAATATAGGGTGCTTTTTTAAAAAAAACAACAATATTCTGATCCGATTCGGCTGGCAGCGACGACTTTAAAAACAGAATATTGTTCAAAATTTTCATTCCTGGAAAACAATAATTTATTTTCCATATCCACCCATTATCTGGCTATAAGCACAAATCTTTCAAACCAGTCGCAGAAGAAAGTATTAAAAATGATTTACAAAAACTAAAATCGAAAAACGCTGATGAAGTTACAGATTCCTCAAATTCTGAAACAGCCAAAAGAATGAGAATGAAGAATCCTTTTGAACAGCTTTAGGAAAACCTGACAGATTTGGTTTGGCTTGTAACCGCTGTTTAAACCGCGATCTCGCCATTATGCTAGATTCTAATTGTTTCTTAGAAATACTTGAAATCCGCTTTCGCATCCGCATCCGCGGATGTTAGCTGTTAGATATTCGCATCCGTATGTACATAGCAGGGTTGTTGCGAATATTCGCATTCGCATTCGCAACCGCGGAGCTTCCGCATTAATTTTAACATTCGCTTTCGCATTCGCAAAAATCAATGCGGAGCTTTAGCGAATGCGAATATTTCGCAAGTGCACTGATAAAACCTATATCTGGCAAGCAAAATGACAAATTTTTTACACAATTTTTTTTTCTTTGGAGATGCGACGGTAAAACTGCCCACATACGTACCCTTTCTTTTGCTGTTTAAAGTCAAAGAGCAAGATCATTTCATAGGTATTTCTAGCGGAAATGTTTAACATCAACCTGTAAAGAGAATCGCCTGACCTTTAATTAGATAAGTATTAGTAACTATCGAAAATTATTTGTCAAAGATTTGTTGAAAAAAACTTGATGCATTGCTAGTTTTTCCCTTCGTTTTCTTAGATAAGTGAAATAATTATTTTTTTTGTGCAACGGCTTATTATGATTAAGTTCCGTGTTTTCTTTAATTACTTAGCAGGAAAACACACCAATTAATTTTGACCGGTGCTGCTAAGCAAATACTCCTGTGTGCGCCGTCTTCCGCTCGTAAAGAATAGGGTATCCTCCGAGTCTTGCAAAGCAAATGGACGGTGCACAGATTGCACCGTAAAAACCGGTTTTCGTATGGGACAGCTTTGCAAACCGTGCACCGAGCAAGAACTTTGCAAGACTTCGGGAATACCCCTAATAACATTTATTTATTTATTTCTTTGTGATAATTGTCTTAATTAGCACGCAGCGAAATAAAGTGAGTAATTAATTGTTACTGCCTACAACTAGGAACAGCGAGCTCTGCAAATAAGGAAACCAATTACATGCTATTCATTATAGGTAAAGCTTTTGAAGAAGTCACCCGGGAGCTAAGTAGCTCTGCGACCCTCATCATCCGTGATTCCAATAATTCAAATGCTTATAAAAAACGTGGTTCCTTTTTAACAAAATCACAAGATTTGAATCCGATTCGGCTGGTTCCCACGACTTTTAAAAGAGAATTTTCTTCGAAATTCTCATTCCTGCAAAACAGCAATCTATTTCCCATATCCACCTATTAAAAAGTCGCTATATGGAAGCACATATTTTTCAAACAAGTCACAGGAGAAAAGATAAAAAATGAATTACAAAAACTAAAATCGAAAAACGCTGCCGACGATACAGATTTTACAAATTCTGAAACAACCAAATGAATGGGAATGAAGGATTCTTTGGAAAAAGCTGTAGAAAACCCTGACACATCTGGTTTGGCTTGTAAGCGGTGTTTAAACAACGGTCTTGCCATGATGCTAGATTCTTCAATTGAAGATGAAAGTCAGTCGGATACACCCGATATTGTCAGTCCCGATGCAATTTGCGAAAAGAAATTATTCTTGCACCGTAATAAAAAAAATAAATATTACTGAAAGTCCTCTCAACTTATGCAGCGTTAATCAAAAAGAATTGAAAATATTGTCAAGTTTCACACGCAGATATTTATCGCCTCGAGCTAGCATTTATTTAGGCGCAGATTCGATTTACGACACTTTAAGAAACCGGCTGTAACCTGAAAAGACACTACTTTTTATTAAATATAATGTTCCATTTTTTAAAAGAATTCGCATCCGCGGATGTCTAAAATTCCACATTCGCAACATCCTAGGGTTCATATAGACCCAGCAAACACTAGAAAAAATATTTTTCAACGTTTGATAAACCAATAATTCTCAAGTTGAGTTTCAACATTCCTTATCATTTGAGATTAATCATTTTCTCAAACCTTATTCTTCAATTTGTTCTTAAGTTGAATATTTGCGAAGTTTTTAACCACTTTCGCGCAGCTCTTATATTTTATTTTTATTATTTATAGTGTTGATTTAACAGAAGCAGTGAAACATGTTTGCAAATGAACATATGTACCCTGCAGAAAAGAAAGTATTAATTGATTGAAATAACCAACTTCTACACCTTTTCCAATTGTACTTCGGATATCGTAAAATATACTTCAGACTAGTCAATTGTACTTCAGAAACCGTAAAATATACTTTAGATTAGTCAATTGTACTTCAGAACCAAAAAATATACTTCAGATTAGTCAATTGTACTTCAGGAACCGTAAAATGTACTTCACACTAGTCAATAGTATTTCAGAAACTAGTGTTGGGAAGTATCGAGTACTTTTAGGATCGAGGTCTTTGGTATCGATACTTTTAAGGATCGAGTATTTTCGAGAGTATTGAGTACTTTCTTTAAATATGCACATGTTGGTAACATTTCAATGCTTAGGATAGAAATCTCACAAACTGGCAGCACTTTATTCAAATTTGTACTTGGAAACTAATGGACTTCAAATTGAGTACAATCATTTCTGAATACCGGTAAATTTAAAAAAAACACAGTAGTTTTAGGTATCTATTCGACACTTATACTGAGTACATTGCATCGATCCTGATAACAGAGTATTTTTGAGTACTGAGTACTTTCGAGTTCTTTGGAGTACTCAGTATCGATAATTTTAAAAATCGAGTGCGGTCGAGCCTTTTGAGAATCGAGTTCTGAGTACTTTTGGTATCGATACTGCCCAAACTATCAGAAACCATGAAATATACTTCAGATTCATAACTCGTACTTCAGAAACCGAAAAACGTACTTCACACTAATCAAATGAACTTCAGACACCGTAAAATGTACTTCAAAAGTGTGATATGTACTTCAGAAACCACTTTTGTAAATGTACTTCAGGTGTTAAAGCAGCGCTCTATAATCCATTTCACATTACAGTTTACTTCTTCCAATGTAGGGACTTTTTTTTTTAGTATTTACAGGGCAGGTTGTATACGATTAAAAATGTAAATCACCAGCCAGCGACCATGAAGAGTGCCGTAAATAAGGCAAAACGCGCCGAATATGTTAGAGCCAATTTACACGACGACTTTTCACCCTGCGTTTTTGGCACGTTCCCTTTTAAAAAGTCTTCGAAAATCCTCGTGCATTTACGCGATGACTTTTTCTTTGCGGCGTTAATTGCGTATTTTTGACATTTAAGCGTCAAATTTTCTTTGGTCAACTCTTTCGTCCTCAATTTTAAAGCGGAGCAAATCGCGAACTCACACACCTGCTCTCTGAGAGCACTCTTCAACAATCCGACGTACGCGAGCAGTGGAACCACATTTCCCGATCATTAAGTACCGCCGCCGAAGAAGTAGTTGGATTTCAGCGAGCCCGAAAGAACAACTGGTACGATGAGGAATGTCAAGAAGCCGCAGAGAAAAAAGATGCCGCCTACAGGGCCACGCTGCGATCGGGCGCAACGCGAGCCATGTGGGACCGTTATAGGGAACTGAAGAAGGAAGCGAGACGTATTTGCCGCAATAAGAAGAGAGAGGCCGAAATACGTGAGTGCGAAGAGCTTGAGATGCTGGCCGACAGGAAGAACGCCCGAAAATTCTACCAGAGGGTTAGGCGACTTACGGAAGGTTTCAAGACCGGGGCGAACTCCTGTAAGAACAACAATGGCGACCTAGTGACCGATGTCCAGAATATACTTAAATTGTGGAGGGAACACGTTTATAACCTACTGAATGGTAGCAGCGCTGAAAGTAGTGAGGAAGACGAACCCGAGTCCCCAGTCGATGATGATGGAGTAGCTGTCCCACCGCCTGACTATGACGAGGTACGAATAGCGATTACGCGGCTGAAAAACAACAAAGCTGCTGGAGCTGACGGCCTGCCAGCCGAGCTATTCAAGTACGGCGGCGAGGAGCTGATGAGGTGCATGCATCAGCTCGTATGCAGAATATGGTCAGATGAACGCATGCCCGACGACTGGAATTTAAGTGTGCTCTGCCCAATCCACAAGAAAGGCGACCCCGCCATACGCGCCAACTACCGCGGAATTAGCCTTCTAAGCATAGGTTACAAGGTCTTATCGAGCGTATTGTGCGAAAGACTGAAGCCCACCGTCAACGAGCTGATTGGACCTTATCAGTGTGGCTTTAGGCCTGGAAAATCCACCATAGATCAGGTATTCACAATACGCCAAATCTTGGAAAAGACCCGCGAGAATAGGATCGACACACACCATCTATTTGTCGATTTCAAAGCCGCTTTCGACAGCACGAAGAGAAGTTGCCTTTATGCCGCGATGTCTGAATTTGGTATCCCCGCGAAACTAATACGGCTGTGTAAAATGACGTTGAGCAATACCACCAGCTCCGTCAGAATAGAAAAGGACCTCTCCGAGCCGTTTGATACCAAACGAGGTTTCAGACAAGGGGACTCCCTTTCGTGTGATTTCTTTAATCTTATGTTGGAGAAGATAATAAGAGCCGCAGAACTGAACCGCTCAGGCACAATACTTTATAAGAGCGTACAATTGCTGGCGTATGCCGACGACATCGATATCATCGGTAAAAACAAGGGCTACGTCTGTTCTGCCTTCTCGGGATTGGATAGAGAAGCAAAGCGAATGGGTCTGGTGGTGAACGAGGACAAAACGAAGTATCTCCTGTCAGCACACAAACAGTCAGAGCATACGCGTCTTGGCACCCACGTCACTGTTGACAGTTACAAGTTTTAAAAAGTAGACGACTTCGTTTATTTGGGAACCAGCATTAACACCAATAATAATGTCAGCCTTGAAATCCAACGGAGAATCACTCTTGCCAACAAGTGCTACTTTGGGCTGAGTAGGCAATTGAGAAGTAAAGTCCTCTCTCGTCGTACAAAGATCACACTCTATAAGTCACTCATCATGCCTGTGCTGGTGTATGGCGCGGAAGCATGGACAATGAAAGCATCTGATGAGGCGGCTCTTGGAGTTTTCGAGAGAAAGATTCTGCGAAAGATTTACGGACCTTTACGCGTTGGTGATGGCGAATATCGCAGACGATTTAACGATGAGCTGTATGAGCTTTACAACGATATAGACATAGTGCAGCGAATTAAAATTCAGCGGCTCCGCTGGCTTGGCCATGTCGTTCGGATGGACAGAAACGCTCCTGCTCTGAAAATATTCAACGCGGGCCGCGATGCTGGTAACAGAGGAAGAGGAAGGCCTCCTCTGCGTTGGAAAGACCAGGTGGAGAAGGACATGGCTTCACTTGGCATTTTCAATTGGCGTCAGTTAGCACAGAAGAGAAATGACTGGCGTGCTGTTTTGGACTCGGCCAAAATCGCTTAGGCGGTTACAGCGCCAAATAAGAAGAAGAAGAAATCGCGAACTCAAAGCAAAAATACGAAAAAGTGAACTCGATAAAAGCGAAAAGTAAAAAAAAACCCCTCGATTTCGCTCTCCGTGCGTGCTTGCCTACCCCGCTGGCTACACTTCTTGCCAACAAGCTCGACACGCATGACTTTCCACCTAGGGTGAAAAGTCATCGTGTAATTTGGCTCTAAGAGCTTTAAATACTTTTATACAAACTGGAAAACAAATAATATATATTGACGAAACCAATTTTAATTTGTTCTGCCGTCGCACACGGGGTCGCGCACGCTCTGGATGTAGAGCAGTTCAGATGCTACCAGCCGCGCGTAGACCGAATATTCATTTTATCGGAGCTATAGCCACAAGCGGAATAATAGCAATGGAGCGCCGACGCGGATCTTTTGAAGCTGCGGATGCATGCAATTGGATACAAACTGTCCTTCAGAGGTGGGTTGAGATGGGCAACAACCTTGCGGATTTAGTTGTGGTGTTCGATTATGCTCCGTGCCACTCCCGTTTGGAACATGCCATCAACAATTATAACGCCACAGAAAAGGCAACACTCCTACGCCTGGGATCTTATTCGCCAATGCTGAACCCTATAGAAATAATTTGGTCTAAAATAAAAACATATGTGAAGGTTAATATTGGAGTTCCAGTTACGTTTGGTCCTGGCGTAGTCGAGCAAAGACTTTCCTATCTGGAGCGTCTTATTGACGAACGCAAAAACAACGGTTGTCGGTGGCTATTGTGGTAGAGGCATTCAGCATTCTACCACCTTTCACCCGGATGCACTATCCTTCGTTGATATGCCTGTTGGCATGTAATTTCAACCCATGTATGTATGAATATTATTAAAGCTACCAAATAAGTATTTTTTTAAATAAATATTGTGAAAAAACTGAAAGCTACATAGATTTGGAAAATATATTCCTGGTTGAGCTCTCATTTGTGGTAAGTGCATTTTTTTGGCGAAAATGTTATATGTTTCTGAAGTACAATTTACAAATCTGAAGTATGTACATTTTATGGTTTCTGAAATACAATTGACTAATCTGACGTACTTTTTTCGGTTTCTGAAGTACATTTTTCGGTTTCTGAAGTACACTTTTTGCTTTCTGAAATACAATTGACTAATCTGAAGTGCATTTTTCAGTTTCATTCAGTTCATTTTTTGGTTTCTGAACAACAATTGACTAATCTGAAGTCCATTTAACGGTTTCTGAAGTACCTACCTCTACCCCTGTTTGTTTTAATAATTTTGTTGTTATTCTGTTTTGCCATTATCTTAATATTTTCTTTGTACTCTATCGACAACAAAATCGATAATAACGTCCAACAAAATATCGATTAAAAAACCGATAGAAATATCGATAGCAAAATCGATGACAAATTCGATAAAAATTTCGACAACAACATCGATAGTACCATTGGTAGCAAAATCGATTAGAAAGTCGATAACAAAATCAATAAATATCAATAACAATATCGGTAAAGAAAATCGATGAATATCGATAACAAAATCGATAACAAAATCGATAACAAATCGATAAATATCGATAACAAAATCGAATCGAATAAATATCGATTGCAAAATCGATAAATATCGATACACAAATCGATAAGTATCGATAAAAATTTCGTTAAAAAAATCGATGAATAGCGATAACAAAATCGATAAATATCAATAACAAAATCGATGCATATCGATAACAAAATCGATAAAAAATATCGCTAACAAAATAGCTAAAAATATCTATTGCAAAATCGATAACAAATCGATAGCAAAATCGATAAAAATATCGAGTATTATATCAATAAGTTCCGAAAATAAGTTTTCAAAATCTCATACCTTGTACATTTAGAGGCCAGGCCCTTTAATTCGGAACCTCAGTTTTGACAATCGAGTAATCGGTGCAAAATGCCTTCATGTATTGTATTTACATATAGTACATATATTTCTAGATGTGATCTTACCCTGGTATTTGCGCATTAGGGAGTTATTAGAATCCAGATAAGAGCTTTGAAACTATTAAATTCGAGTATACACAACTCTGGAATACTTAATTTGGAACTTTGACTTCTATTTTTGCCTGAAAAAATAAAAGGCAACAATTGCCGATTATTTTCTGCTCAAAAAATAAAAGGCAAATTTTAACTTTTCTTTTTGCACTAAAAAAATAAAAAGCAAATAACTTAAATTTTTTGCTTTTTATTATAAAATGCATAACCGGTACGGTCTTTGGTATTGAAAGACAAACACAATAATAAAAAGCTTTAATGACTTACAGCCAATGTAATAAATAATAATTAGAAACTTAAAAGAGTTTTTGGCGCTAATAAGAGTAGTGTGATGTACTAAATCCACGGAATAGTTCACACGAAGAGAAGCAATCAAGAACGTAGATACTGAAGACCGCCCAGATTGAGAAGTGTCTATATCATACTAGCGGAAAGGTCCAACCACAGTTTCAAAACATTATGTTAATGCCGCACAAACTGAAATTTTTAGGAAGAAAAATATGTTAAAATGGGGAAATCAGTAAAAAGGATTTTTCACAAATAATACTTCAAGGACTCACCGACAAATGCATACAAGAATCTTAATAAAAGTAGCCAATGCAGTAACCAATTGAAAGTGACAGTTAATGCCGTACAACTCGATGTCTTGAGGCAAAAACACTTTTCAAAATGGTGAAATTAGTAAAAAAGAGGACTCACCGACGCGTCGCGACGGTTGCATAGACAAATTTTGATAACTTTACGAAGAGATGAAATTAGATACATGAAATCAGCAACGTGAATAAAAAACGCAACACGTAATCAGTGTTGCCGTTTTAGCCCTTTGGTGGCTAGATTTAGCTACCACATTATTTTTTTGGCCACATAAATTAAAAATTGCCCCTAGCCCTTTTTTAGCCCTTTGGAGAATTTACTTTTACTTGGCATGAACAAGTTGTGTATGCTTAATTTGATCGCATTTTTTTCGTTTATGTAAGAGACGAATTTTTAAACTAAGAAAGACTGATATATATACATATCTATATATATTGTATGTTCCTTACGTTTTCATACATACATACTGTAAAAGTGTTAAGGCTATCTATTAACGATTTAACTATAGTTTAAAATAGATAAGTTTACGGCCCTTAATATGCTTAATTTGTTCAATAGCCCATCAAGTCAATTGACCGTGTATGTTCTAGTGGTGTGATTGTACCAGCATACTGGTGTCGTGAGTGGTGAATCTAGCTCAATTTTCTAAGTAAAAAGTATTTTGGCGGAAATTTCTTGCACTATATGAGTCAAAGCCTTGGTTGTGGAAGATTAAGTTCACGATATTGCAGTTGTGAATAAAAAAAAAACAAGTAAGAGCAGCGCTGTCTTCGGCTATGCCGAAGGCTTCATACCTTTCATGAGCACCTGAAAATTTTACTTTAACAGATTACTGCATACATATGAGTAGTCCACTTGCAAAGTGCGCTATGCAAATTTTCTTCGATTTTTAGTTTTTGATGGTTAACGTACCAGTATTTAAAGTAGTTTCATGTCCACTAACAATATAGTGCAAAATCTTTATATATTCTGAAAAAATAGCATCAAATGTTAGCTACTCTAGCAAAAGTCGCTATAATATTTACTGTATGTATATATACACTTTCAAAAGTCGCTATAATATTTATTGTACGTATTTATACAAGTGCAAAAGTCTTCATCATCTGATGAACTTAGAAAACTTCAAGAAAACGTGGTAGTTTCGGTGCGTAGTGGAAGACGTCTTAAAAATGAAGCAGACCAATTTTCATGGAAGAGAGAACGCGAAAAGCTTATAAAGCAGGCTTACTGTTTCAAAACTCGCTATATTTAATTTCTATATATAAAATTTGCAAAAACTACCACACTGCGATTTTGTTTTTTAATGTTATATATCCAAATTTTCAGATCATAAAAAGAAATATACAATTTGGATGTAACTTGTTGTTGTATACGTTTTTTTAAATTTAGGGCTTACTATTATAAAATCACATAACGCTGTTTGCAAGTGGACTATTCATATATACAAAATCATACCTTATATAGCACCAATCTAAGTGATTTTCACTGCTGTGTGATCGGTATGTAAACCGGTAACACAATTTAATGCGTTTACATAAAGGAGATATATCGCAAAGACTGGTATCTGAACAATCAGTGGTATAAGAGATACAGCTCATACAGCATACATTTTGACAATTTTCTCAGTAGACTTTGTATTATTATTTATAAAATAGCTTAAAAAGTTTATCGGGTTTCTTCTTCTTCTTTTTTGGCGCTGTAACCGCCTAAGCGATTTTGGTCGAGTTCAGCAAAGCACGCCCGTCGTTTCTCCTCTGTGCCAACTGACGCCAATTGGAAACGCCAAGTGAAGCCAAGTCCTTCTCCACCTGATCTTTCCATCGCAGTGGGGGCCTCCCTCTTCCCCTGCTACCACCAGCGGGTTCCGAGTTGAATACCTTCAGAGCTGGAGCGTCGGTGTCCATTCGAACGACATGGGCAGCCAGCGGAGCCGCTGTAAAAATTTATCGGTTTAGCTGTCCAAGTGAAGGAGTGTTACAGTAAAACCCCACATCTGAACAATCAGTTGTATGGGGGCAATAAACAGGTTATACTGATCCGATCTTTGTTAATTTTACTGTAAACTTTTTGTTGATAATGAGTGAAAATAGTGCGAAATTTCATGTTTTTAACGAAAGTTCTCATAACTGAACAATCAGGTAGATATATGTTATAGTGACCCGATCATTGTTATTTTCACCGTAAGTATTCTGTTAATAATGATTGAAAACGGTGCGAATTTTGATGTTCCTAGCTGAATAAATGAAGAAGTTGTGGCAAAAAATCTCATATCTGAACAATCAGTTGTATGGTGGAAATAGGTTATAGCGTCCCGATCTTCGCCATTTTCACTGAAAGTATTCTTTTGATAATAGTGACAACAGTGGAAAATTGCATGTGCCTAGCTACTTAAATGGAGGAGTTATAACGAAAAATCTTATATCTGAACAATCAGTTGTATGAGAGCTATAGGTTATAGTGACTAGATCTTTGTAATTGTCACTCTAAGTTTTCTGTTGATAATGGGTGGAAGTATTGCAAAATTTCATGTTTTTAGCTGCATAAATGGAGAAGTTATAACAAAAAATTTCATATCTGAACAATCAGTTGTATGGGAGCTATATGTTATAGTATTCCGATTCTTCCGGTTCCAACAAATGATTAATATATTATAAAAATACAGCCACCCACCAAATTTGATCCGGATATCTCGAAAACTGAGAGACTAGATTGCATACAAACACACGGACAGACAGACAGACAGACAGACAGACAGACAGACAGACAGACGGACAGACGGACATAGCTAAATCGACTCAGCTCGCCGTTCTGATCACTTAAGTATACATTTTAATGGGTCTATTCTTATTCTGGTACTTACAAACATCGGACCAAAGTTATAATACCGTTTCACGCTCATGAAATGTGTAAAAACAAGGTTTAACAAAATGGTAGAAATTTTATAAAATTTCGGCTCTAATCATTTCGATCTCTCCTCGACCTCATTTGTAAAGAAATAAATACTGTACCAGCATGCTGGTAATCACTTAATGGAGCTAGCAACCTGGTGTCGTATATTTCCCCTTTTATACAAAATGGTTTTTGTTTGGATAAAATATTTGATTTTTTTCCAGAGTTCATTGTTTTTCTATACCCCCTGCAAACCAAAGTTCCCGAAATCTTAAGGAAATCGTTAGGAGTATCTCATTTCTGTAACGAATTTTTTACGAATTTTCAAAGAAAATTATATGAAGTGGTTGACACGAACTCGTAAAGAAATTTCTGTACGAAAAATAAAGATAATTCTGTAAAAATTCTGAAAGATATACTTCACATAGCACCATTATTTTCGTTGCTTCACAGATTTTCTTCCGAAATTTCGTAAAAGAATGGAAGTGTGCGTAATTTATTTCATTTTAGAAAATTCGGCAAAAAATCGAATTAAATCTTAACGAATAATTTAAAATTTCTTTACAATGCAGAATACTCTGAAAAAATGGTTTGCAGGGCCATTACTTATTGAAAATGTGTGCATGTATACTTACATATGTATATGTAAGTAAAAAATTGTAACTACCATTTTTAGCCACAACGACTTTTTTTAGCCCTTTTTTTAAAGGAATTTAGCTACCACTAAAAATGATTCGCGGCAACACTGCACGTAATATTAATGGTTATAAGGTTTAAATAAATAAATTTAAATAGGTATATATGGGAGATTAATTGATTATACCTTTTGCCTTTCAAGCGCTTATTTAAATAATTTATACGGAAATGCATCCTGCACTGAAAAAATGGCTTTTTCCATTTATTGGAAGGTCTATTTCATGGCTGTCGGATAATAATTTTTCGGAGAAGTGGGTGGTGCAAGAAATTAGAATTAAATATTAGAAATATCCAACTTATTCAGCCTAACCAGTTCCGCTGGTGAATGGATCAAACGGACGCCTTCGTAAGTCCAGGTTTTTCTGCAAATTACACTGCTTGGCTTAGGCATTATTAATTTTTTAATCAAAAATGAACCACAAAAATTCAAACGGAAAGTTTTAGAAAAAAACAAATTTTCCACAAAAATTCGAACGGAAAATTAAAAAAAAAAACAATGTCGGAAGCAAATAATAAAGAGCAACACATAAAACGTTCAACGAATAAAGGCAACATTGTGAAATATAAGGCAGCCGAATGCCAGAAAATGAACAGAGAATGCTGCCTTATTACTCCACCTGTTTATTGCGCCATGATTTGAAATTAAATATAAAATTTCTATTACAACCAGAAAAACTGAAGAATGGCAAATATTAAATAAAATTGTATCTCGCTACACTGAGGGAAATAATGCATAGTAAAAATGAATACTTTATATTTGATTAATAATATAATATAATAAGATAATATTTTCATACAAAATTTATTACGCACGTAAGTGTACATATGCACCCCAAGGATGCAGAGCGCCGCTCTGAGAGCGGTGACAACACACACATACATACATACTAGGGATGCCAATCCCGGGATCCCGGAATCCGGATTTCGGTGTTTTTGACGTCCCGGATTAATGCAAGCAAATCATGGGATCCCGAAAATTTTTAAATATCGAATTGATAGTAAGAATTTGTTTATGAATTTTGAAGTATGATTTCTGTAAAATGCCGTTTTGACTGCAATTAAGAAAAAGCTTGAAACTGTACTTTTAAATTGCAGTCTGACCCTTTTTAAGAAGATTTCAATGAATTTACTCATGGCGCCGCTAATGTAAACGAAACAGAGAGTTTTAAGGAAAAGTTAGATAATTTTTTAGATCAATCTACTCAAAACTTCCTCAAATCGAAAAACGAGAAACGTGCTGGTAAAATAAGTTCAAATATTTTGTGATGGAGGAGATAGGGGTCATTATCTTCAAATGGATTATGTCTACCTTTTGGCAGTTCAGCGTAAAAGTGTTGATGCCGAAATATGTTTTTCATCAGTAGGTTTTGTATGTAAAAACTGCAGGTCAAGCTTAGAATACTCCGCTTTGAATGCTTTGCTGCTCTTATGATTTTAACATTTTAAGTGCAATAATAACAACAATGGGAAAAAGGGTGTGTTTTTAATAACACCCACCTACCAACATGTATTTCGACCCGCTGAATCCGATTCTGAGATCCGTTTGACTCGTACACCCTCAAAATTTCTAGTAAATTGCGGAAACAATGGCAAAAAATTCTCCATTCGCCATTTCTTTATAGAGTAGAATAAACATGTTTCGAGAAATTGTTTTTGTATATTTTTGTTTTATGTTTTTTTATTAATCGTTACTTTCAAAAGTACATGGTATTTAAATTATTATTTGTGATGTAAGGTTCCTTAATCACATGGTTTTTTAAATACAATTAAAAAATGTTTTACTTTAAAATTTTTCTGATGAATAAATAAATATCGCTATCGTAGAGTGCAAAGTTGCTAAGTCGCAATTTAAAGAATCAGAGGGATTCGATCTTTATTAAAAGATTTCGAACTTTTTTGGCCTTATCGAATTTTTGGAGCTTTTTTTTGGCCTTAGGAAATTTGCCTTTCATTGAATATAAACGAGAAAACATAAAACAAGGACCTTTACCCTTTCCGAAACGATGCAATATTAATTTATCTAGCCTTCTATATCAAAATATGATTTTTCATTAAAAGTGAAGTTAGCATCTTTTCATTCTAAGCTAGCGATATATGAGTTTTACAATCAGTTTATCGAAAATTATAAAAATTTTTATTTCATGGTATGTTTAAATGCTTTCATATATTGAATTTTTACTCATATTCATAAAATTTATGACTCAACTAGCTTATACCCGCGGGTTTCACCCCGCGTTTTTATACAAATATGAAAAATATTAAAGATGTTAGATTTTATTTCTGTACCCATTTCGTTATAGCTCGTTATTTTTTAAGCGAGTTAATGTTAAAACGATGAAATTATAAAATACGAAAGATATCAATCCCTCTAAGTTTACCTTAAAATGGTTCCAGGTATACGACGCGTGAACGTGTAACCTTCTTGGAGGTGCCACGCCGGGTTCTAATATTTCCAGCTCAAATTTAGTAACCTGGCCTTGATAAAATACCACTTCTCTTTACTGTAGCAAATGCCTCAAGAGAGCTTTAGATTATAAGGCCGAACCCGGCTCTTCCTTTTCCCTTTAATGAAATTTATTCTGTCAGTACGGCACTTATAAAAAAAAAAACTCCATAACATATTTAAAATACTTCGAGAGATTTTCTATCCTTCCAGAGATATGTATTAAGAAGTTTTTAGTGTGTATGGGAGGCGACATGCGTCCTTTTTTAATAACTCATATTTTTTCCATGAGCAATTGATACATTTTGCATACACAACTCCATACCAAGTTCCAGTATCCTTCCACAAACACTTCCAGGGATATGTGGCAAGAAAAAGTAAATTTGTACTGGAAGTGCCACACCCCTTTTTCTTATAACCCTAATTTTCTTCCATGAGTTTATAATTGATTTGACATACCCCAGTACCAAGTCCCAGTACTCTACCATGAACACCTCTAGAGATAACCAGTACAAAACAGTAAATTTGTATGGGAGGAACCATTTCCCATTTTCGAATAACGCAAATTTTTCTCCATGAGTATGGAATTAATTTTGTATACACATCTCGGCGCCAAGTTCCAGTCCTCTGCAATAAACACCTCCAGAGATATGCAGCAAAGAAAAATCAATATGCATGGGAGTTGCCACACCACCTTTTCCAATAACTCTCATTTTTTCTCCATGAGTATGGTATTAGTTTCACATATATACGTACATATGTATTTCCATACCAAGCTTGAGTGCTTTACCCCAAACATTTGAAGAGATATGCAATATGAAACATTCAGTCAGTATGGGAGGTGCTATGCCTCTTTTCCAAAAACGTCCATTTTTCTCCGGGAATATGAACATGATTTCACACAGTGTTGGCAAACTGTTAATCTGATTGACGATTAAAAATTAACGATTTATAATCGCGTTTGACGATTAAAATTAATTAGTCGTAATCAACTGTACGATTAATGATAACGTTTTTTTAATCGATAATCGCTGGCTGCGATTACGTTTAATTAATTTAAAACAATAATCGTTAATCCAATTAAAAATAAAATCTGATTAATTTGTCTAGTTTGTCCGAGTTTGAAACCAAACACCAGTTATAGTATTTATTTTGTGTCTTACGCTTATAAAAAGCACATAATATAAAAAATTAGAATTATTGTTATTAGTAATACATAAACTGGGAACTTTTTCAAACCTAGTTTGTAAAACGTTTGTTGGTATATATCTTAATAAAAATGCACACCAAATTGCTTAGATTGATGAGGAAGGCCGACTTAGCCATACCAATATGAAAATTCTAATTTGTATGGGAGGGGCCTTGAGCTATCGGACTTACTTTCAGTCTAAGACCATCCAAGTAGCCTATTTTTCAATCCAGTTCATAAACCATCTTTGAGCAAAATTTCATTTTCAAACAGGTGGCAATTCTTAAAAACGTAGCCTACTTTCCAATCTAGGTCATAAGCTATCTGTGTGCAAACTTTCATGCAAATCAGTTCAGTCATTTACGCGTATTAATTTAATTAAAACGTGACAGCTCTTAAAAAAGTAGCCTATTTCCCAACATAGGTCATGAGCTATCTCTGCGCGAAAAGTCATGCAAATCTGTTCAGTCCTATCCGCGTATTAATTTAATTAAAACTTGTTTAACAGGTGGCAACTCTCCCAAAAAATTAGCCTATTTTCCACTGTAGGTCATAAGCTATCTGCTTGCAAAATTTCATGCAAATCCGTTGAGAATGTTCCGCGTATTAATTTAATAAAACTTTTTTAGCAGGTGGTAACTCTTAAAAAAATTAGCCAGTTTTTCAACATACCTCATAAGCTATCTGTGTGAGAACTTCCATGCAAATCAATTCACTCATTTCCACGTATTAATTAAATTAAACATTTCTAACAGGTGGCAACTCTTAAGAAAAGTAGCCTATTTTCCAATCTAGGTCATAAGCTATCTGTGTGCAAATTTTCATCCAAATCTATTCAGTCGATCCCGCATATTAAATAAATTAAACTTTTTTAACAGGTGGCAAAAAAATAGCCTATTAACCAATCTGGCCTATAAGCTATCTGCGTACCAAATTTCATTCAAATGCGTTCAGTCGTTTCCGCGTGATGATTTGCCAAACATCCAAACATACAAACTTTCACATTTATAATATTAGTAAGATAGTAAGATTTGAATCCCGGGATTTATTCGGGATTACCAAAAAAAATATCCCGAAATCCCGGGATGCCAATTTTCCTGATATTTTGGCATCCCTAATACATACATAGTACATACATGTTTATCCGTACAAATCGCGTGCTGTGGTGTTGATGGATATTCAACATTTGTAAGCAAATCTATATGTCTGGGTGTAGATGAGTGCGCAAAGATGCTTGCCACAAGTTGTTGATATCCGGAGATGGTCGGGTTCGAATTCCACTGCAGGCAACATGCAAGTTAAATATCGCGTAATTGAATTGAATATTTACCAATATACAGTACTTTCGTTGACGTTTATAGTAATATCAATTACGTTTCTATTTGATTTTAATATTTTTTCCCCTCAGTGTGTGGTTGGATCATTACACATGCCTGTCCAAGCACATAAACTTTAAGAGGGATTTCTATTACTTGTCCTCAATATGTACACATTTATGTATCAAATCCACGCCATGGTAGTTGAAAAGAACACTGCGGTCATGAAGATATTCAGCTCATTTCTCTGCAAATTGGCCAGCGATACTTCTTCATTGCATGCTTTCGGTGCATTTAAATCGCATATACATATTTTTTATGCGAGACTGACCGAAACCTCGATTTGAAGGCGGAAAAATGAATGCGTGCATATGTGTGTATGTAAACATGTGTTCACAAATATTTTTTAAATTTTTGAAAACTCAATTTTATTATTCTTGTTACTGACAGAATTGACATATGGGTATTTCCATACGTCGCATACGTGACCGTCGTACGTTTCAATGTGATACAAACAAGGAATACCATTTGTTTTCTTTAACTTTTTTCGGCCATGGTATAGCACATAATTATCTCTATATTTAACCGAAAAATGAAAACAATCGAACTGCTTGGTCCTGAAATATAAGCATTTAAAGAGAGTGTCGTTATGTGACAAAAAATGGAAGTAGATTTTTTCTTTTCTCACAAAATCACAAAACTCCGCGAATTGTAGATAGCTATATTCATGAAACTTATTTTAATATGATTTGGAGCAATTCTAGTTGTTTTTAGAGTTTTTCGAATTACAACGCCAATTCAGGGCGAATTTGTTGGAAATCTATGACTTATTATGTTTCAACTACATACGCCAAATTCGAACCAAATCGGACCATAAATACGGGTTTTCGAAATATCTCAACCTTGGCGCCACCTAGGAAGACCATTTTACGCAAACATGATTCTACTTACATGGCCAGTATATATTTAAATAAAATAATGTAAAAAAAAATATTTTTTAAAAACAAGCTTTTATTTAACCTGTACAATCAAAGGAATAAAATAAAGTAGTGAAACAAAAGATTTTTTAGCAAGAAAATTTTGTCAAAACTGCACTAAAACGAATAAAATAAAATAAGTTAAGATCTCGTTAAAGTTACTAAAAGCCATTTAGTGAAAGAAGTTATTCAAACTCTAATGAAAATTACTAACAATTTGTACTAATTTACTTCGTTTTTAAAAAAGCTTGTCGCGCGAATAGCAAACCGGCATTTAAATATCTGCATACATGTAGGATGCCGAATAAAACACTAGTACTTAGCGGCACAAACGACAGTGTTTATTGGTAAAATATTTAATATTTATAAATTAAAGTACTTAGTGGCACAAAAGTTACTTATTTTAAGGGATATTTAGCGATGTCTTAACTAAGCTGTACATTGGCTTACTTCTCGAAGGTAACTGTAACTCCATTATTTCTATTTATAGAGTTGCATTTTTCAGTAAGTTAGCGTCATTTAATTCAGGGTCGCATTGGACCCAGGGTCGTATTCTATCCTAGAGGTGCATATTTAAGTAAGTAAATTAAGTCTGTTAGTGAGTATGTTTAAGTAAGTCAAGTCTGTGCTCCCACATTCGGCCATCCTATAAATAATTCGGCCTCGAATGATTGAGATCACAGCTTCATATTTTCAGCAATGCTGATTGTTTTTTTCGGTCCTTCGTGCTCACCCACTCGCTCAACCTCGTACCGCCCGTAGTTAAGACATTTAAGGATTTTATAGGGGCCTAAAAATTTCGGCTTTAATTTAATTTTTGTACCATATTGCGTTCTCATTATGGCCACTAAATCATTCACTTTGTACCTAGCTTTCGGTTTTCTTTGCCTATTGAAAGTCCTTTTATTTTCGTGCTGTATTTTTTGTATATTTGCTTGAGCAATTTTTCTTAGTTCCTCTCTTTCGCCCGTAAACTCGTGCACATCTGCTTCTCTTACTAAAGCGCGTATTTCTGACAAATCATTCACTTTCATCTCACAGCCAGTAAGCAATTTAAATGGGCTGATTTTTGTTGTACGCGGGGGTGTTGAGTTAATGACCTGCTGCACTCTATGAAGGTATTTGTACCAATTCTGTGGGTTTTCTTGACTAAGCTTAGCAAGAATAGGTACCACGATGCGATCCATTCTCTCCACATGACCATTTCCCCTAGGCACCCCCGTCGCGATCATTAAATGCTGTATATTACACTCAGTGCAGTATTTCTTAAAAGCATCTGAAATGAATGCACCTCCCCTGTCAGAAATTATTTTTTTTGGGATTGCCAAAAATCGCTGCTTGTTTTGCCAACTTCTCAATCACGAACCCAGCACTTGTGGTTTTTGTTGGGTATAACCAAGTAAACTTTGAGAATGAATCCACGACAACTAAAATGTATGAATAGTTTTTATTTGTTTCATGCATTGGTCCAACGTGATCTATATGATACGTCCCAAGAGGAGGATCTTCTTTATCAATGGGGTTGAGAAACCCCTCTTTTTTCCCTGCTTTAGCATTAGTAATAATACAAGTTATGCAGCTATTAACTATCCGTCCAACCTTTTCTCTAATCTTTGGTACGTAAAAATCCTTTTCAACACACTTCCATTGACTCTGGAACGACGATGAGTTCCTTCGTTGGATTTTTGAACAATATATCGTGTTTAATAAAATAATCTTCGTAGTTGTCTTTCTCTAATACCTTACGTATTGCTGCCACCCAACTATCTGCCAACTGAGCTTCACGGAGTCTATGTTTTAAGCTATCCTCCAATGTCAAACAATATACCCGGTGTTCATAAAAATATGAACATGAAACTCTGCCGCAATAGAGATAGGATTTTAGAAATATAACACATTCATACATACATATGCAAACATACGTAAACCGATGAAATAAACAGGAAAAATATACAGTCCACTAAATGTCAAATGCAATGATAAGCAATAGAATTGTAATGTGACCCTTGCTCATAAAATATGTGAAAATTGCTTATCTGAACAAAATACATAAATTACAGTGTATACAGAAAACATAAAGATAATATAAGTATGAAAGAAACACGCACACACCAATGTACCAATGCACACAAGCAGCAACTCACAGCCGATCATCAATTGTTTTAATACGTGCGTTAGATGCACTTAAGTCAACAGTGAACCTAAACAAATATAAAAGATCAATACGTTGGTCTTTTATCTCTTACTAGGATTTACTGATTCTGCATAAGACACATAAATTTTAGTGCACTTAAAATGCACACACATATACGTAGTTAAGGAATTAGTATTAGAAAATGTATATAAGAAAGAAATATTCAATAAAGAGGTCAGATTAAATACAG
>NW_023458570.1:5109024-5129508 GCF_013731165.1 Rhagoletis pomonella | reverse complement strand
AATAACTTCTTTTTATTATCTTTCAAAATCAACTGAATTTTACTTCCTAGCAACGTATCATATCGTATTAAACAATAACTACAGCCAGTGTCTACTAACGCTGAAAATTTACGATTACTATCACACCATTCAACGTCTTTAAATTTAAGATGATTCTTATCATTCAATGTGTTAACTGCACCACGTTCTTTTTTTACTTCAGATTTTTCTTTACATTCATTGGACTTATGCCCCAACTGGTTATACTTGAAGCATTTTATGTTTGTAACCCTACACGTTTTCGCTAAATGTGAGGTACTCCCACATTTAAAACAGGCTTTGTCCTGTGTTTTAGTTTCACCTGTTTTTGTATCCTTGTGACTATACTCGTTCGTTTTTGCAAATTGTGGCTTACCCTCTTTTACTTTCTCATACACCTTTATTTGCAACTTTAATTCATTTATGGTTTTTGCTTGATAAAGTATAGCCTTATTATTTTTATAATCATCGATACCATCAATAAAATATTCTATTAGACTTGCTTCATCCACTTTAATTTTCCTGCCTATATCCATTAATGCATACAAATATTCGATAAGGGTTTCTTTTGGAAATTTCTACGTTTCTGCAACATTTTGGGAATATCCGCCGCAGACACCTTCGCCCCAAACTCTTCAATTAAAACTTCCTTCAATTTTTCCCAATTTACTGCACAAGTCTGGCTTCTTACAAATAGCTTAGCTGCACCTGAAAGATGCTGCTTTGCATATACAAATTTTTGAAGATGAGACCAACGCAATATATCCGCATTCATTTCAAATTCTGTTAACCACTGTTCAATATCATCCTTATTTGTACCAGTAAATCGAGCTATACTATCACCTAAATCCTTTAATGTAAAACCAGGGCGATGTTGGCACGGCAAGTGAGACACATCTGGACGTATATTTAAGGCATTTACTTCTTCATAAAGTGATTTCAGAGATTCTTCATCTTCTTCCTGACCTACAGAATGCCCGAAATGTACAAGCAATCTGTCCTGTAATTCTTTTTTCCGTCCACTTGTCGACAACCCACACTCCCTTAATTTTTCTTTTAAAATTTCAACTGTCAAACCAAGTATAGTCACTGTGTATATTTTAATATTGAATACAAAGTCTTGTGTGCTAAAAAGTAGATATAATGTGTTAAAAGTACAATGTTTAACTTAACCAAACTAAGAATAATAATTAATTGTTCCCCTTTTGGTAAATAACTAGTTCTTCTTCTTATGTATTTCTATGCGTTAAATTCTCGCAAAATTTAAATCTTAAATCCGCAACATTTATCAAAGTTTGTTTTACTTTTTAGTTACTTTATTGACCCAAATGATCCCATAAACTTTATTTTAACGTAGGATTAGTTTAGATTAAATAAAATTTAGACATATCTGAAATTCTGCTTCATAGTGCTCAATCCCACGATGCTTAAGTGGTGATATTTCTGCTCCTGTCCTGGTCAGCATAGTAACGGCCTTTTTTAGTTTTGCAGTTTGGTTTTATTTATTGAATATCTATTTGTATTTAATTTTCGTTTGCTTTATTACATGTGTTGGCATTTTTTTCGGAATTTGACTCGCTTTTAGTTCATTTTTCTCAACTCAAACAACTCGCTCGTTCTTACTTTTGTGTTCTTGTTCACTTGTACGAACTCGTTTTAGTTCACTTCTTCGTATTTCAAATATCTTACTCGTTACTTTCTGTTTTCTCACTTCCTTTTAGGTTTTTTCTTTCACTTGTTATTTCCAATTCTCGCAATTGCTTTTGCGTTTTCGCTCACACGCTGGTTATTTTCATGTCTCTCACTTGCGTTTGCGTTTTTGTTCACCTGCTTGCTATTTCCTATTCTCTCAATTGCTTTTGCGTTTTCGCTCACTAGCTGGTTATTTTAATGTCTCTCACTTGCGTTTGCGTTTTTGTTCACTTGCTTGTTATTTCATTTTCTCTCAACTACTTTTGCGTTTTCGCTCACTTCCCCGCAAACATATTCTGAGCGCTCAGAATATATGAGTCGGAAAGGAGTCCTAGGTAAGTAAGAAATATGAGTTTCAAAAACAAAAATTTTTTTACTCTTATATGAATCTTTTAGGAGTCATATATGATCCAAGTTATGAGCCAGCACTTTGTGCCAGTATAAAAACAATAACGACTATAAATTTATATCTAAACTTGTTTATACTAGAGCTCTCGATTTTGTTCGCACATTTTCAAACAGCCCGGGTATATGAGCAGCGAGTACTCGCACACCTGTTCAATGCTCATTACTCGAAAATTTCCGAGCATGAGCTCGAGCAATTCGAGTTTTTTCGAGTAATTTGAGCAATGTTTTTTTTATTATATTGACATTTTTGGTAGCAACTTTTTAAATTTTTCAAATTATTGATATATAATGCAAAGATTGTTACATTGTTATTTAATAATATAATTTATTTAACATGAATTAGAAAGCAGCTGCTGACAAATACAATTTACAAATTTTCTTTTGTTTATGAAATTGTTCAAAAACTCGAAAATTTTGAACAAACATTTGAGCAGTTGAGCAATGAACGAGTTTCGAGCGAGTATCGAGCTACTCGCATTGCTCGATACCCGGGTATCTAGAGCTCTAGTTTATACCGATATGAAAAATAATTAGGAAGGAAAAATAAACAAAATTTAGCTGCAGCAACTGCTATTGCATGAACCCAGCAAACATTTGGAGTCATAAATGAGTCTTTAAGGAGTCCTATTTCGGAGCTATTACGCTCATAATGAGCTCATTTAAGAGTCCGATATGAGTGTGTTTCCCTTCCTACGAATGTCGACTTATATGAGCTTAAATTCATACATCAAATGAGCCTCAATATGAGTCATATTGGACTCTTATTGGCCTCATATACGGCTCATTTTGGACTCTTTTAAAACAACTTTTGGCCTCATATATGACTCTTTTTGAGACCCTTATCGGCCTCATAAATTGCTACATTCGGACTCTTATTTTAGGTTGCTCTTTGAGTTTTATTCAACTCACTATATTTGCAAAGGCATTCCGCAAAAAGTCCTTGCAAATAACATACATACATACTTACATGCATATGCACATTCTAACATGCATTCAATAGCAGCAGATGAAGCTAAATTTTGTTAATTTTTTGTTTTCTAATTATTTTCAATTTCTGTATAAACAAGTTTAGATATAAATCTCAAATCTTTATTGTTTTTATATTGGAACAAGGTGCTGGCTCATAAGTTGGCTCATATATGAATCCTAAAAGATTCATATAAGAGTAAAACATTTCTTGTTTTTGAAACTCATATTTCTTACCTACCTAGGACACCTTTCGGACTCATATATTCTGAACGCTCAGAATATGTTTGCGGGGAATGCTGCAATATATGAACATATGTATATATGTATGCGCAGAGGTTTGTATATAAATATCCAACAGTATTTGAAATGAATTCCTTGCTAACATGGCTCTAAAGTAAGTTCATTAAGAGAGTTGAAGAATAAAGCAAATAAGAGTCACAGAACAGCATACAAGGAGCCGTATATGAGGCCAATAAGAGTCCAATATGACTCATATTGAGGCTCATTTGATGTATGAATTTAAGCTCATATAGGACGACCTTCGCAGGAAGGGAAACACCCTCATTTCGGACTCTTAAATGAGCTCATAATGAGCACAAAGGCTCCGAAATTGGACTCCTTAAAGACTCATTTATGACTCCAAATGTTTGCTGGGTTGATGGCTGGTTACACACACAGCTTCAAATTTCAAAAATATTTGCTTTTGTGTTATTCTTCACTGCTCACTTGCTTCTGTCAAACAGTTTGCCACAAGTAGCTTTTGCGTTTTTTTGTTTTTTTTATCTTTCACTGTTGATTAACTTTGTTTTCACTGCTTCAAATTTCCAATATTTGCATCTTTTTTGGAATGATGGTTTTTGTTGACTGCTGCTTTATTCTAAGGCGAATTCAAAATGTCGTACAAAAACTCCTTGCTTTATTCTCTGCTTTCTGCTCTAGTACTTTACTCGTTAGTTTCGCTTCTCTTATTTTCTTCTGTACATATACTCTCTGTTCTTCAATTCAAATTAATTCCAATAAGAATCCATAACTGCCTTTCGAGGTTTGCATTGGAGCGCTAGGGCTCCGCTGAACATTTTGTTGTATGCACAATCTTCAGCAAATAATTACTATCTATTTCTTATTGTGCAATATTCACTTCACCAATTGTTTTATTACGAGTCAAATCGCACTTGTATTATTCAAAGAATCTTACTTAACGCCACCGTATTAAATTATATTTATTTCACGCGGCCCGTCACTTCAGACACCAAATGTAGGATGCCGAATAAAACACTTGTACTTAGCGGCACAAACGACAGGGTTTATTGGTAAAATATTTAATATTTATAAATTAAAGTACTTAGTGGCACAAAAGTTACTTATTTTAAAAGAGATATTTAGCGATATCTTAACTAAGCTGTACATTGGCTTACTTTTCGAAGGTAACTGTAACTCCGTTATTTCTATTTGTAGAGTTGCATTTTTCAGTAAGTTAGCGTCATTTAATTCGGGGTCGCATTGGACCCAGGGTCGTATTCTATCCTAGAGGTGCATATTTAAGTAAGTAAGTAAGTCAAGTCTGTGCTCCCACATACATACATACCTAACCAATTATGCATGTACGCTGAATTCGCCGACAAGCTTTTTTAAAAATATACATATAATATACATATATATAAATTAGTACAAATTGTTAGTAATTTTCATTAGAGTTTGAATAACTCCTTTCACTAAATGGCTTTTAGGAACTTTAACGAGATCTTAACTTATTTTATTTTATTTATTTTAGTGCAGTTTTGACAAAATTTTCTTCCTAAAAAATCTTTTGTTACACTACTTTATTTTATTCCTTTGATTGTACAGGTTTAATAAAAGCTTGTTTTTAAAAAATATATTTTTTACATTATTTTATTTTATAATTTTTAGTCCATTTATAAAAGCGTTGTATATTAAAAAGTGTTATTTAATATTATGTACAAAATTTTGCAATAGGTATTAAAATAATTCAACTTGTAATGAAAGAGAACAGAAGACTTGGCAAGCCAAATGTTGTTTGCTTACGTTTTGTATAAACATACATATGTACATATAGCAGCAGTTAATTTTATTTAAAGAAATGGCGTGTCGTCCATTTCCGCTGTAGCATGGCATATATGTAGGCGCAATATTTAACTTCTTCTGGCGGGGCGATATCTGGAGTCTTTTAATTGTATCTCCTTGATATGATGCCTACAACGAGGTTCATATCTAGACTAGGAACAGGTTTGCTACACTACCGCCGCGGCGCGCCGGCAGCTTTAACAATTTTATAGTGGTTTTACGTTCTTTGGCAAATTACGCTGTTAGCCATAAATCTTACTATTTTTTGACCGCCTTTGAAGCAAGACCCCTGGACCATATGGAGAATTCATTTACATTTTAAATTGCAGTGTCATCGTGATTGGAACTATGCTGAAGATTTCAAGTCTCTAACTTGTCGGGAAGTCAGTTTAAAATCGATTGGAAATTTCCGCAATTTGCGCGGGATGACCAAGTTAAATAAAAGCTTATAAAAAGCAGACAAATCGGCCCGTAAATACGTTAGATATAAGACTTTTACTTTTTTTGTCGTGGTGGACCTTCCGATGGAAACTCCCGTGTGTAGAGTTAGCAAGTTAACCTTCGAAAATTGCTGGGCTTAATATTTAACGACTTAACTTTAATTTTATCTATACCCAACCATTGATTGTGCAATCCAATTTATCACTTTAACCGGTAAACTTTCGAGTTATATAGATAACCTGCTGTTCTGTAAGTGGGCCTTAATGAACATGTTTTGTTCATTTAACTGGTTCAAGCTCCTTTAACATGTTTAACTCGTAAATTTAAATATAGTATAAGTCTTTTATAGCAATAAAACATTTACAAACGGGACCGAAACGACGAGAAAGCGACAGCATGCGAAAACACACCAGCAATTTAAATGGAAAATGATTTCTTATTCCCAATCAATTTCCATATAAAATTAAAAAAATTTAAATGGCTTTCGTGAAATTGGCTGTTACACACGATCACTTTTAACTCACGTTTGTTTATAGTAGCGCCCGTATGTGGCACAAAGCAGAACACAATTGACAGGGGTCTTCATCTAAAGTGATAAAGGGATAAATTGCTTAAATTTATCAGTTCATCCGCCTTCTTTCATGAATGCACCTTATCTTGACCATTTGCTTTTATGTGTTCCTAGCAAAAGCGAGAACCCGCGGTTGAATTTGTTTAAATTTATAAATTTATCCACCAAAGTCGTTTGATAAAGTGATAAACTTTGGTTAAATAGATTTCCAAACAAAGTTTGTCAGTTCATTTATCAAAACGATAAATTTATCACTTTATCAAGTTTATCAAGAGTTTATTACTTTTGATGAAGACCCCTAATATTCAACTCGTTCAAGAAGCACCAATAGTTCAGTTCAATGATTTAAGTCTCTCACCCGAACAATTGACTGCTGCTAGACTATACTCGATAGAGACAAAAATTGCCGCCACAAATAAGGAAAAGTATATTTTGAGTGTGTTCTTGTTTTGAAGGAAATTACTCATAGTAATTTTTGAAATTAGTGAGTACTCATTTGCACTAATTGTTATGGATCATGATTCATGAATAAGTACACCAATTTTATTAGTACTGAAAACTAGGTATGTTGTGATACTATAAAAGTATCGATACCAGTATCAAATGATATATCAGAAGAAGGTATTGGTATCGGAAATAAAATATTGATATTTTATCTTTTTGATACAAAAACTGTTTGACATAATATGAACGATACAGTTAATGAAAATCAATAAAAAATCTTTTACAAGTGCAGTGCGTATTAAACAACATATAAAAAATTGCTTACTTTCTTTAAATTTGTTCTTTACACGAAAATTTCAGATTTTTGAAACAGACGTTGCACTTAACCGAACTTTTGTCAATCTTGGTAATATGATTCCATACTTTCCTTTTCGGCGGAAAAGCAGAAAACAGAAATACATAAAAACAAATCAATGTCGTGACGCTGTATATGTACATACTGAGTTTATTTGGTTTGAATACATTGCGGTGCCATAAAAGTATCGATACTAGTACAGGGCTGCCAGACGTCTTGGTTTTCCAGGATTTGTCCTGATTTAGACAAAGTGTTCTGGTATCCTGATCCACACTTAAACTGTCCTGGTTTTTTAATGAAAGCCAATGCGGATACTTGACTAATTTTTAGCAGACTTTTGCAGTGAAAAAAAGATGAGCTTTCTGTCATTAGTAGTCGAATGTCGAAACGGAACGTTTTTATAACCTTTTTTTCTGTTTAGTTTATGGGGTTAAAATCTAATTTTTTTTATTTTCAAATGCCAAAAAAGTGCAAGCACACGGCTGACTGGTCACAGATACTACCCAGTAGATAATTTTAGTAGTGGCACAAATTGAAGGGCTTCTGCTTGCGCTACTCAAAGAAAGCTTCCTGAAAGGCTTTTGTAGGACGTACTTCAGAATAGAGATGGGAACGGGACTAAATATTTAATCCCGATCCCGATCCCGACCATCCCGAAATTCAATTCTTAAGTCCCGAACTGCCCATCCCGATGTGTTTCAGAATTGTGCGGCGGGTCCCGTGGGCCAGAATTGTATCACTATGAAAAATTCACATGTCTTTTAAATTAATTTTAGAAAATATAAAAATAATAATGAAATATCTGTCATCTTCCGATTATTTTGTTTTGCTTTGCTGTTCCTTTTCGTCTCAATACAACATAAAAAAGTGCATATTTCATACATCGTTTTTAACGAAGATTTTCTGAGTTTGCGAAGGTTGCGGTTTTATCGGGAGTGTCGGAAAAGGATTGTCGTTTCGTCCAGCCCGAAAAATTTCTACAGGCCTTCCCGATACCGCCCATTCCGGCCAATTTAAAATCAGTACCGTCGATCCCGCGGGTTGCGATATCCCGTGCCCATCTCTACATCAGAAGGACTTTTGGAGAAATTATTTTAAAACTGTCTTTTAATTAATAAAAAAAATATATTTCTTTAAGGAATTTTTTAAGGTTCATATCAAATATATTTTATTGAGACTAAAAACGCTTATTGAATCATATTTGTAATGCTAAATAATATAAACATATACTTGTGTACATTCGCGTAAATTGTAAATAGGAAACCCCTTTCTAGGAAGCATGCAGTGAAGCACCTTTCTCAGTCCTTATTAGGTAAGTCTTTTAGAAGGGCTTCACTCAGGACCACGTTAAAAGCGCCAACCATTTTTCCAAGTGACGTCACAGTCAAGTCAAATTTGTTGTTTTAGTAGGAGATCCGACAAAGGTACGACCTTCATCCAACTGTTTAATGGATGAAATCTACTTTGTATGAAATTTGACGTGTTAGGAAATATTTTTAAATTAAATATTCAAAAATGATTATTATTTTTTTATTTTTTTTTTAATTGTTTAATGAGCAAATTATATACCCATCGAAAGTTTTAAGCCTATAGAATGTGAAAACGTCGGGTTGCCTATTTTTTCCTGGCCTACCTATTGGGTTGGCAAGTATGAATAGGTAGGTAATATTAGTAATTTTCACTCATCTGTTTAACACATTCTATGGGCTTTATATTTTCGATTGGTATAACAAATGAATATTTAATTAAATAAAATAAATTTCATAGAAAAAGGATTTTATCCATTAAACAGATGGGTGAAGGTCGAGCCTTTGTCGGATCTTAGACTATTTTATGATTTTAAACAAATTCAGAACATGAGCGTTTCATAATCATCAATCACTGTGCTCTACGGATTGTGCCACAAAACTACATTCTTTATAATATCAGAAATTACTTTAAAAATAATGCAACGCCAGAACCACAGCAACTGTACTTATAGGGAACATATTGTCACTATATTCACTTGTATCTTCGTTTTTTATTTGGATGATAAGTGTCCTGGGGTTCAGGATTATGGCAGTCCTATACTAGTATCAAATGGGCATATGAAATAAAATATCGCGCGAACGATAACATAGTCACTAATCAGAAAATATACTTAAATAGAATTCTAGGAACAATATGGTTTGTATAAAGATGATATTGATATTGATATTATTAAGATACAGTAAGCGGTATCGAAAGAAAATACCCATATGGGTACCAATAATATCGTCACCCTAGTATCGAATACCGATTTACCCAGTATCGAAACAAAAGTATAGATACCATAAATATATCAGCAGTATCGCAACATCCCTACTCAAATCCGGTCTCTGATGGAAACATTACGGGGCAATGTTTATTGTAACAACATTCATATCTCATTTACGATGCAAGAACCACATTTTTTTCTTTGAATCGACATACTTTAGCATTGTTGACGCTATTTCTATTTGAATGAGGAAATAGCATAACTTACTTTATTTCCAAATTTTTGTTGACTTTATTTCGCTTTTGAAAAGGTGATAATGTCAATTGTTCACTTCAACAACTCGATACATTCCGATAGCTTAACAAACATGGAAAAAAATTGAAGTTCTTTAGAGGCTTTATTCTTCACGAAGTCTCTTAGTGGAAAAAGTGTCTTTATTATAACATTCTAAAAGGAAAAATGGGTACCCCTAATAGAAGCTACAGTTACTATTCATGCTAAGTGTACAGTATATTTGGCTTTGCTGCCTTTGTGCTTAAGTGCACATTTAAGATACCTGCCCCAAAATGCGCATCAGTGGCATAATTTTTAACATTTATAAGGAAACTGCTCCGATAGATGCATTCAACATACCTGCACGTTAGCGATACCTGCCTTAACAATTTGCAACTATTATCAATTATCAAAGGCAGTATTACGTTTACCTGCACTGGCTCTACACTTACCATAATTTTACAAGCTTTTATTTATTTTGCTTATTTTGCAGAACAACGAAAACTGCTATCATTTTATGTAGTTAGATACTATTCGGAAAAAATTCCGCTTGCAGTAGTTTCCACATCGTAAGTGCTCCTCTATTATTTGGTTTCATAGGGACTCTGATACCTTCCTCATTGAAGTAGTAAAGAAAATTCGCTTAAGTGCTTTTTTCGGTTAAGCGCACAAGTTTTTCGTGCATAGAAGGATGGGCAGCTAAGCAAATATACTGTATTTCAAGCAGAAAATATTCCCACCTTAAGGACCGCATTCAGGAAAATTTGTTTTGTGAAATAATTTTGTCTCTCCCATTAACAGATTTTTCGGTTTCTGAAAAATTATTCATATCTTGCTACATTTTATATTCTGCACTTCCTTATTGTTAGCTGTTTTCTTATTTTTTGCACTTCTTTAAGCCATTGTTGCTACTTTACCGTTTCTTGTAATCTTTTGTTGCAACTGGTGCATACAATGTGTTAACGCAATGACTGCTATTGTTTGTTTATTATTGCCACTTCATTGAGTGCTATGTACACTATGCAACATAATATAAATTTCTTTAAATATTTCCTTGTTTTGGCTTGAATATTTAACCACAAAATTTATTGGCAGTAAATTTTTAAATTAATAAGAGCAATTCATAATTCAATTATGTACCACTGATTTGGGAAATTCACAGAAAAGCATTAATGTAGAGATCGCCCTAAAAATCTTAACTGCAATACAATTAACTATGGTAAATTTGTAGTTTTGTGCATTACACTTTAGTAGAAAGCTCATCAATTGGTAATAAATATGTAATGACAAAATCTGCTCTATCTGCAAAGATTCTATACACATATACATATAAAGATTTTATACCACAATTATGTGGCCATGATACACTGATGAATGACTCAGTATTTTGTTGAAGAAAAAAAAGTGAGAAAAAAATCAAATAAAAAAAATTTTATATCCACGTTTCTATAAATGGACTTAAAAGCATGGTACAATTTTTACGGTGTTGTCTTGCCAGAGAGCGCATATTCCGATCTGCCTTATTTGAAAAATAGCATTGTTGCCCACACTAAATGGTTTAAAGCATAGACATGATCCGGATCACCTCGTTTATTCGGAATTATCTCGGGAATTAACTGCAATTTATCCGGATGAAGTCCTAGATAGCTCGGATCAAAGGAATATTCGATGACAACATTGACCAAAACTCAGAGAGTGTAGAATACACAGAAAGCGCAAAACTAGCATGGACATATCCCTGCAGTGAAAAGCCAAACCAGTTAGAAAAAATACTAGTTCATTAACTATAATGGCCTACCAGTTCGACAATTTCGAAGAACTTAGGCGATCAGCGACATCTGCCTTGAATTGCCAAAGCCAAAAATAAAACGCAATGAATTGCTTTTCTTAAAAATGTCGGCTGTGGCGTCACGTGAAGACTACTGGTTCTGGTTCTGAAATCGCAGGTTCGTGGCCGCTTGGAGGTGGTTAAGATTTTTAAAGTTAAATAAATGTAAGTAAAAATAATTTATTCAGTTTATAAATAAATAACAAATTTGAAAATCTAATTGCATTGCAAAAAAGCATTTAGGAAGAAATATAAAAACAAAGAAATTAAACAACATTTTTTTTATTAAATTTAAAAATTACAATAAACAGCATAAACAAAAAAATAAATTTATAAAAAAATAAAAATAAAATAAAAATAGAAAATAAAAAAGTTTCCCTGTGACAGGATTTGAACCTGGGACCTCAGGCTAACCATGCGAGTGCTCTGCTCTGTCGGCCATTGTGACTGCTGGAGCGTCGCGAGCAAAAAGGCACTCTTATGCTTTTCACGGGGCATGAATTGGCAGACTATCTCATCAACTGGTATGATGCTACTAGTATTTATACTAGTAGATGCTGATGCATAGCCTGACAATTGACATCTCGTAGGATATCGCAATGTCAAAAATACCAGTCGCTAACATTGAAAAAGGATAGAACGTGAACTAGTTCGGCTGAAACGCAAACCGGTAGAATTCTAGTTCACAATTAGTAGCTTTCCCTGCAGGGATATTCCTTTTCATCGGTAATGCAGTCACCATACTAATTTAGATAGGAATCCAATTAAAATTGACGAACTTATTTGAATTAACACGTTGACTGCATTACCGATGACAAGAGAGATGTCTATGCTACTTTTGAAGGTATACGCAAACAAAGCAGCCAACTGCTTCATCCGCGGTAGCCGAGTGTTGAGGGCTGTGTACAACAAGATCCTCGGTTGGAGCAATTGCCAAACAAATTTTGTTTTTATTGTTACTTAAATTTTTTTAGACTTTATTTGATTAATACATTTTATTTTAGTTTCGTTTGCTTTATTTTATTTCACACTTTTTATTTTATTATTAGTTAATTTAAATTTTTAGAGTTTAATTTTACCAAAAAAGTCAAAGAAAACTGACTAAAAACAAATTAAAAAAATTATAGAAGTTACAATTGAATGAATAAAAAAAATAAAATGAATATTCTACTGGTCGTGGGATTCGAACCTACGACCTCGCGGCTCGTAAATCTGCATTACTGCTGTCTGTGAAGGCACAAATGCTTTCACTGTAAGGAAAAAGAGATATTTCCATGCACCATAAATAATGCGACCAACTATTTCATAGCTCAAAAAAGTACAGGGCCAATTCCTGTTCTGTGAAAACGTGATGTGAAAACATTTTTGATCACTCCACATAAAATTACGATTCTGTTTTTAAATGCAAATAAATTAATTTTTCAAAAATGTCTTACTGTGAAAATCTTTTTTCACAAAGTTCTGTGGCAGTGAAAAAGAAAAGTAAAAATAAGTACTTGCTAGATGTTAATGGAATAGCCTTTAATGATCGAGAATCGCTGAAAATGATATATTGAAACGATAAAATGAACAAATCGAATATTCACTGACAATGAATTGTTCATTTTCACTTCACAGTTTCATAGAACCAGAATTCACCCCCCAGGTTAGGTTGGGTTAGGTTAACGCCGCTGGCCGATTACGAAATTTCAAATGCGGCTACTTTCGATACTTGGCAGCTCAGTGTTTGTTCAGAAGTGCGAGCCAAAATGCCTCCATCTTAGCCTCGCGAAGGTTGAAGAGTTTAAAAGAGAGTGTGGAGATTATTCCACTTCATGTTCCTCTTTACAACTGATGCAAAAGGATCAGTTGAAATTCCAAGTCTTACCGCATGAATACCAATCGCATAATGGCCTGTCAGAACCCCTCATCACTAGCCCTTGAGAGGTAACGTGTTTTTCGACACCTTTAAGGGGTAACTCCAATTCTGTCTGCAATATCCGCAGGCGCCGTGTTCAACATACGTTAAGCGCCAGTGTAGGTATGGTTCTTAATGCTCCGATAATTCCTGTTTTACAAGTGTAGCCTTCTCTAGTAAGTTCCATGAGTCAAGGGCTCCTTGAAGCAAGAAAGGCTTAAATCTGATTTCCTAGAGCTAATGAATTATTTGAGCGAGAGACCTTACCTTTTACCGAAGCTCCCCTACAGCAGTACAAGGCAACCGACACCTTTCTAACCCTTTCCTCAATGTTATGCTTCCACGACAGCCGCCGTTGATCACCCACCTAGTTACATGTTTTAGGTACCCCTGAACCAGATCAAGAAGGATGTGTAGAAATTGCCCCTTAACCATCCCCCCATCAACCCTTAATCATTTACATAGGCGATCACCCGACAGCCCACTTTTTCCAGTTCCTCTAGAGGGTCGTTTACAATCTCAATCCAGAGCAGGAGAGAAAGAACACGACCTTGTGAATGTGCTCCTATTGACTCTGCGCTGAGGGAATGCCCTCTCCCACTCCGACGCGACAGTTCTGTCACGAGGTAAGCTGTAGACACGTCTTATAAGGTTGGCTTGAACCCCTGCATTATGAATATACTTGACTATTGCCTCTGGAGTAACATTGCTGAAGCCCCCTCGATGTGGACGAAGGCCCCTAGTGCATAATCTTTATGCGTGAAGCATGGGCGTATCCAGGTAGGGGCAGGGGGTACTCGAGCCCCCTAACTTTCAAATTTTCCTTATACATGTATAAAATAGTACCCTAAAATGCCAGCTTAATAGGGGGGAGGCCCCCCCCCCCCCCCCCCCCAAGGAACCACGTATCTTATGTACAAGTCTATCAATGTCTCTAGCGTTTTGAGCGAAAACTAAGAGAGACAGATAGGCCTAAGATCGTCACGCCGTTCGCGTAAATAGGATCCAACCAATTACATGACACTTTCAGAGCCCTTTGCAGCTCCGCCGGTATGATGCCATCGGTCTCCGGCAACTTTAATGGTTTCAACGAATTTATCGCCCTGGCAATGTGACGATCGTCCAGAAGATCGGAGAACTACCTTTAGTACAAAATATCGCAAAGAAGTACATTTGGCTGTACTTCGAAGTACGAAGTACAAGAGCAAAAAAAGAAGTACTGTACTTCCGAAAGAAGTACGGTTGGTCACATTAACCATAAACCATATATATATGTTGACGTTTTTTTAAACAAACTTTCTTACAGAAAACTTATTTAATTTGCAAAAGCCGAAAAACAAATTAAACATTTTTATTGATCAATTTATTTCAAATGTATTTTCTTTTGTTTTAAAAAATTATAAAAATTAAATTGAGGGAAAACAAAAGGAAAGCCAGCTAAAAGTAATAGAATCAATATTGAAATGTGTCAAAATTAAAATAAGGGAACACGAATTTCAATATAAAGAAAAACTCTTTCGGAAGACAATAATTGTACCATGACTAAAAAATAGAAAATGATTTTCCTAAATTCACAGAATTTGTCTTGATACGCACAGTGGGGTAATCGACCCTGAAACTGGAGAAGAATTCATGCGTACATTTAATTTAAAAAATTTTGAGGTATTTGTATAACTGGAACCAAATAAATTACAAACAAGTAAGAAAGTCTAAGTTCGGGCGGAGCCGAACATTAAATACCCGGCGCAAGTATTAAATATATGTTTTCCTCCATTCCGAAACCTTCCGCTACATGATAAGCCGGGGTGTATACATTTTAAGTAAATTAGCGTGCTTAAATTTCGAAATATTGAAATTTCAAGCATATCTGAAATTTACCGTTATATGAAAAGCGGCCTCAATTTTAGTCCGATTTCAACAACTTTCAACGGTTTGCTTTTATGTGGCAAGCACAATAACCATACCGAGCTTGGTACAAATTGCTAGAACGGTTAGCGAGATACATATATGTGATCACAAGTGGGCGGTGCTACGCCCATTTTCCAAAATTTTGTCATAAACGTATTTCTTGGTAAAGAATTGTTGCAACCATCAATTTTGAATAAATTAGCTTCAATATTTACTGATTTATCGAAGATTTTGTATTTCTCGAAATTACCGTTATATGGGATGTGGGCGTGGTTATTGTCCGATTTTAGAAATTTTCGGCCAATTGGTATGCTGTACCAGGACCAACAACTGTGCCCAGTTTGGAAGAAATTGGTGTAGCGGTTACCAAGATATACACATGTAACCATAAGTGGGCGTGGCTACGCCCATTTGCCAAAATTTTGTAATATTCTTATTTTTCGTCTAAAACTCATTGCAAATATCAATTTTGAGTAAGTTATCTTCAGTAGTTACTAAAATATTGCAGTTTTCGTTTTTCTGAAAATTACCGTTATATGGGAGGTAGGCGTGGTTATTGTCCGATTTTTAAAATTTTCAGCCATTTAGTATGCTGTACTAAGGCCAATAACTGTGCCAAGTTTGGAAGAAATTGGTGCAGCGGTTACCAAGATATACACATGTAACCATAAGTGGGCGTGGCTACGCCCATTTTCCAAAAATTTATAATATTCATGTTTTCCGTCTGAAACTCATTCTAAGTATCAATTTTGAGTGAATTATCTTCAGTAGTTACTAAAATATCGCAGTTTTCGTATTTCTTAAAATTACCGTTATATGGGAGGTAGGCGTGGTTATTATCCGATTTCGCCCATTTTCAATACCATCCGTCCCACGCCCAAAAGAAGTTCACGTACCAAGTTTCGTTAAGATATCTCAATTTTTACTCGAGTTATCGTGTGCACAGACGGACAGACGGACGGACGGACGGACGGACGGACGGACGGACAGACAGTCACCGCTTAATCGATTTCTCTTTTCATTCTGATCATTTATGTATACATTTGTCTATATCTATCTCGATTCGTTTTGCCTGTTACAAACAACCGTTATGTGAACAAAGTTATAATACCCTTGTGCACAAGTGCGCTCGGGTATAAAAAGACAAATCCGAAAATAGTTTAGTAGGAAAAATTTTTTTATTAAGGTTTTTATGGCATTACCAAAGAGCGAAAAAATGCAAACTTTAGTTGTTGTTCTTATAAATAATTTTTACTATTAATGATAATTTACAAACTAAATATCATCACTATCATTATCATAGTTATCCTCATCATTCTCTTCATCACTATTTTCATCATCAACATCATCAGTTTACGGAAGTACTACTCTCAAAAGATTTCTTCATAGAGCAGATTAATTCACCCACGTTGCCAAGTTACGTAAGAATAACTGTTTTGTAAATTGTTCATGAAAAAGTAAACATCATTGTCCTTTATAGTTCAGCTTTTATATATTAATGAATCCGAATTGTACAAATTTGTTCTATGTTTTCGCTAAGCTTAGAAACTAGTTTAAAAAATATAACCTTTAACAAAAACAATCACCTCTTCGCTTGCGTCATTGTCATCGCTATCAACGTCTTCATCATCACTATAGTTCTCCATAATTACTAAATATTTTGCTTATTTCGGCAAATCATCCAATTTTTTTCTGCTACATATGCGAGACAAATAGAGAACATTTTTAGGTCTTCTACATATTTTTTTTATACTTCCATGTACTAAAAATTTCAGCTTTGAAACGAAACCGTATTAAACCTACCTTTGATAATATAAGTATGTACCTAATAGCTGTTTATTTCGTATGTAGGGTACAAAAAATATATGTAAATAAATAGTAACTGAGCAAACAATGAGGACAATAACAACAATACTTTCTTGTTTGTTTTGTACTTAGTTTGCACTTGTTATATTTGGTTTTGTTCTACCTCGAGAATTTCGTGTTTATTTCACCAACCAGGTTATCCTCTACATACTTATTTCTAAAAGGTATTTTTCTGTTACCAAACGATATCTTCTTTAATATTTTATCAAATTTAATAAGTGATACCTCATTTTGAAGGGGAAAAGCTCACGTATATGTAAAAAGTAGTAACGTTGTTGAAATTTAGTTAATTACTAAAAAAGGGGGTTTTAAAAGGCTGAATACACTGTTTCCGGTAAACAAAGCGCCATTTTGAAGCTCAGCTTCACCACTTGAGCTAAAAATAAAAACTTTTTAACAGGCTTGCCACCCACTTAAAATTTTTGGGACTTAAATATGTACCAAGTAAAATATTACATCGCATTTAGGGAGTGAAAGGCATTTAAATGCAATCTTAACCAGAAGTAATAATTTTGAAGAGCGTTGCCAATTATTTTAAAATTTTACTCTATATATGTACATACATATATAAAACAATGTTGCTTACCCAATACCTAGCATAGCTCTAAGAATGGATTGTCCTATGTGAGCTGTCTTTCTGTTGTGTTTGGCTCTTCCCAAGGAAAATTGAAAATACTATCCGATGAGAAAATTCCGGAAAAATTTATTTTCCCCAGATTTTGTACTCGATTTTTTTTTATTTCCCTAATTTTGATCTTAATATTACAATTAAAATGGTTGCCAAGGTTCAAAATTGCATCAATACTAATCAATTATGTAGGTTAGGTTAGGTTAAACTGCGTTGCAAATTATTACGGGTTCCATTTGCAGTTGTCGGATTTGAAAAATGTACGATGGAATTTTGATTAAAAATACAAAATCAGCCTTATCATGAGTTTCGTTTTCCTCGAACCGGTTCACTTTTTACTTTTCGTTTCCGTGTAATCACTGTGGCCGGATGAAAAAATTTCGGGCGAAACTCACGATAAGGCTGAATGAGAATATCTGGCGTGTATATTTCTTTTGCGAATATGGTTCGATTGCTTCGAAGATAGTTAGAATTTTTCGACATTGTACTTTCAGTGTTCGTAAACCATTCGCCGATCAAAATATGAAACATTCAGGAGCAACAAGCTCCTTAACAACTGCAAAAATTTATATCGTTGGCAACTATGATATTGAAATTGATCAGTGTTGTACGATGATCATTGGAAAATTGCAAGAACTTCGTCACGGACAGGACGCCTTCTGACGAGCAGATAAATGTGCCACTAGAAATCATTAAGTGAATTGTTGGTGAAAGTGTTGTACCAAAATTTTACAACAAAAAATTAATTTTGGGCGAGACTGTTGCCAATTTGGCGTTTTTCTCACTGTTTAGGTCTTCACCGTAAATATTTCTATATTTTTGCGACCCGCCCTAATGTTGGCATATGTGCATATGCACACACACACATGTGCACACGTACTAACATTAATTCTAACTTAACTAAAGTTTCCCGCCGGACAATAAACCTTCGTTAAATTTACCCTTAATATCGGTTGTCCGGCGGTCCGATTTAAAATCCCGCAAGTCCTTTACTTCACTTCGGTTTAGAAGGCCACTCCAATCCAAAGGTATTTAAATATTTTGTTATACCAACTTCTATATACATATATTGAAATAAATTGACCCTGTATTGGATTAATCACTAAAATCGAAATATATTGGTTCTATTTATTTCTTTCTGCTGTATTTACACCGGAGCGTGATTTGCAAACGCCACGGTGTAATCACTGACTAAAATTTGGTGCGTATTCAAAACGCGAAATTTATTGTGTTTGGTGTTTGGTGCGTTTTTGGTGATTTTGTTTTTGTTTGATGACAACAAATTTGTAAATCTTAAAAATATGGAAGCAAGAAACAGCTTGGAAATATCGACCTCTAATTGCGACTTTATCGTAAGCGACAAATTATCGAAAACAAATTTGTTGCAATTGGGGTACAAATACTAGTTACAACGTCGTACAAAATCACAGACTTTGAATACTTGCCGTTACGGAAAAAAGCAAAGTGAGTTTTATCGTTAGTTTTTTTTTACACAAGTGTTTATGAGTTCCTAAAATTTTATGGTAAGCGACACAGAACTTTATTGTAAATAACAGTTTGGACTCTAGTTTTAACCAGAGTTCCATCGGCACTTACTACAACTGAATGCTTCAAAATCAGCTTCTGTCCCTCATCAAAATTAAATGTAATCTGGCATTATGCAATTGCAGCTGCAATCACTAAGTGCAGCGTGGCTCGTCGAGCGGGGTATTTTTAGAAACTCTTGCTTTGCCAAGTGGTTGTAAGATTTAAAAGCATATCAGAAAGACGCAAAACAGACACCTAACGGGGCTTATATTCCTATTATATCGACTGGCATAGAATATATTGCAACTGGATTGAAATTGTCAACTTAACACCAGCTTACATGGCCATATGGATTCACACTTTAGAAATTATTTAATTTTGCTATTGCAAATTGCTATACGATTTTGATTTTATCCTTGTACTTATCATAACTTTTGCACTTCAGCCTTATTTTTATAAAATTGCAGTGGTTGCTTATTGAAAGTTTTCATTTACAATTTTTTTTTTTCCAATAGCAAGGTTTAAAACACATGACGAGTTTAGAAATATAACAACTGTTTTCGAAATTTGCCAAAAATCTCCCTAACATGAAGATTGTGGTACTGAACCTATTCTGGCCAAGGATTAATATTTTTTCTAATTATTACAAAAAAAAAAGTCCAAAAATACTATATAGTTGCGTCAATGTGGTCGTTTTAGATTAATAGAGAATTTAATGAGCTTAAGGGCCGGTTGTTCAATGTCTGGTTATCACTACTTCCCGGTTAAATACCATCATCGACGTTTTTGACGTCATGCATATAACATATGATCGATAAAGCAGTCGTTGTACTTAACCGGAACAACCGGCCCTTAGACTACATCCACGAAGAAAACTTGTGAACAATCTAGTAGATGCACCAAACAATTAAAGTTGAAAATATATTCAGCTTATTCTGATGATTGGCCGTGTTTATATTTAATTGACTTAAAATTCAGTTTTTTCGAACAATCCTTAAAGTACCCGCACTCCTATGTTTATAACTTATAACTGCCCAGATCATACAACATAAAAACTATCGCAAGCGCCAATTCTGTGATAACTTTCCTCTCAGCATGTTCAAGAAAAATATCGTAGCGCCATTTTACCTTTAGACCGTAATGTTGTTTCCATTTAAATCCAATTAAATTTTTACACTATTTAAGGGAGAATTAAAAAAAAACTCTCCTGTGAAATTTACCTTTTGTCACTTACGATAAAATCGCAATGAGCGGTCGATATGAAATATTATACCACGTTTATCAATTTGCGGATATAAAAAGGAAAAAGTGACGACTTTAAGTGTATATTGCAAGAAAGCG
>NW_023458570.1:5107168-5109014 GCF_013731165.1 Rhagoletis pomonella | reverse complement strand
GTACTTTGAAATTCATTTTTTTAATTAATCTCCAATATCGATATTAATTACCCCACTGTGCGACGAGGTAGATGTTTGAAATCACAGACAGACGGCTACGTCGATCCGGATTAAAGGCGCAGTTGATCTGATCGAAATTGTGGTTTGACAGACGGCTGTAATGCCGATTAACGAGCCGCGAAGTCATGGGCTCGAACCACGGCCAGTAGAATTTTCACTTAAATCTTTTTTATTCATTCAATTCTAACTTCTGTATTTTTATACCCGAGCGCACTTGTACACAAGGGTATATTAATTTTGTTCACATAACGGTTGTTTGTAACAGCCAAAACGTTTCGAGATAGATATAGACAAATGTATACATAAATGCTCAGAATGAATAGAGAAATCTATTAAGCCATGTCTGTCTGTCCGTCCGTCTGTCCGTCCGTCCGTGTACACGATAACTCGAGCAAAAATTGAGATATCGCAACAAAATTTGGTATGTAGGTTTCTTTTAATTCAAGGTAGTTTGGTATTGAAAATGGGCGAAATCGGACTGTAACCACGCCCACATCCCATATAACGGTAATTTGCGGGAATACGGAAACTGCGATATTTTAGTAACTACTGAAGATTATTTACTCAAAATTGTTATTTACAACAATTTTTAGATCAAAAATAAGAATATTATAAATTTTTGGAAAATGGGCGTAGCCACGCCTACTTATGGTTACATGTGTATATCTTGGTAACTGCTGCACCAATTTATTCCAAACTTGGCACAGTTGTTGGCCTTGGTACAGTACACTAAATGGCCGAAAATTTAAAAAATCGGACAATAATCCACGCCCACATCCCATATAACGGTAATTTAGAGAAATACAAAATCTTTGATAAATCAGTAAATATTAAAGCTTATTTATTCAAAATTGATGCTTGCAACAATTCTTTACCAAGAAATACGTTTATGGTAAAATTTTGGAAAATGGGCGTGGCACCGCCCACTTATGATCACATATATGTATCTCGGTAACCGTTCTACCAATTTGTACCAAACTCGGTGTGGTTATTGTGCTTGCCACATGAAAGAAAAACGTTGAAAACTATTGAAATCGGACTAAAATTACGGCCGCTTTTCATATAACGGTAAATTTCAGAAATGCGTGAAACTGCAATATTTCGAAATTTAAGGACGCTAATTTACTCAAAATTGATACAACCCGGCTTACCATGTAGCGGAAGGTTTCGGAAAGGTGATAAAACATATATTTAATACTTGCGCCGGGTATTTAATGTTCGGCTCCGCCCGAACTTAGACTTTCTTATTTGTTTAATGTTGCTTTTAGTTAGTTGTTGTTGACTTTTGAATCACATTAAACTATAAATAATAAAATAAATAATCTGAAATAAAATAAAACAAGAGAAAAAATAAATAAAATAAAATAAACTCGTCTACCGCGGTTTTGCTTACTTGAGTAATATACAAAAGCTGGCCGTTTTGGCCAGTGTTGTCATCAAAAATTGCCCTGCTCCGCATTTGAGGCAATGCTGCCGTCTGTCCATGCTCTTATCTAGTTTTGCATAATATACCATCTTAATTTAATCTTTGTTACACAGTATTTATAGGCGCATACACTTTTATTTTTGATTGCATTGGAGTTTTATTTGTGTATTCATTTTCAGTAGCTCGTTTTTCAGATGATCGTTTTAATTGTGTATCCTAGTTAAGTCGCCTGTAACAGTTGCACTTTATTCTTGGTCTGGTTCATTTGCGACGAAATAAAAGAAAAAAAGGCGAATCAAAATAGTAGATAGCGAAGATAAAAATGCACACACAAATAGGCCAATGGCAACATGCTTTCCA
>NW_023458570.1:5098411-5107068 GCF_013731165.1 Rhagoletis pomonella | reverse complement strand
AAAAATACCAAACTGGTGACCCCGAACAATGCCACTCAACGACAGCAACCTCATCACAGGAGGCCAAGGATTGGACGACATGTCTTTGGATAGGAACTCACGCCTAGCCCTACCTGCAATGACCACCGAAAATGTGGAAGCATACTTCTACTCATTAGATTTCTGGTTTCAAGCATGCGGAGTTACTGCGGACTTAAACAAGTTTAACATTGTTCTCGCAAATGTACCACCGCTTAAGCTGCTAGAGTTACAGCCACTGATCGAAGCTACTCCAGCTACCGCAAAGTACCAATACATTCGCGAGAAATTTATAGAACACTTCAACGGCAGCGTCCAAAGTCGCCTTCAGCGAGTACTCAAAGCGCAAGAGTTGGGCGACCGCAGACCCAGCGAACTTTTTTATGATTTAAAGCGCACGGCGGGTGCTGCACTTAGTGATGCAATTTTAGAAGGCCTCTGGATTAGCAGACTTCCATCGTTTATGCAAGCGGCGATAATCGCTACTAGCGCATCGACCACCCAGAAACTAAAAATCGCCGATTCAATCTCCGAGGCAAATGAAACACAAAAACAGCATGGTTTTGAGGTTAGTGCGCTGCAGAACATGCCTAATGAAATTTCTAACCTGAAAACCGACATTGCCGCCTTGAACAAACGTTTCGATGCGTTTTTAGAGCCAACAAATAGCGACCATCGTAAGAATGTTCGCCGCAACTCACGCTCCGCGTCTGGAGTAGCTAGCTCTAATAGTTTTTGCTGGTATCATACCAAATTCGGCGCAAGGGCGACCAGGTGCAGGGAACCATGTACATTCACGCAGTCGCACGCGGTGACCGTCACTGAATAGGATCGCTCTGCTAATTCTATTTCGGAGGCCGGCAAACCTTCCGAAATTTCTAAAAGCCATCGACTATGCGTATTTGACACATTTGCTAAATTAACATTTTTAATCGACTCGGGGGCCGATGTGTCAGTCATACCCAAGTCAACAAAATTAGCACGAGCAAAACCTACCTCTATGAAACTGTTTGCCGCAAATGGTTCTCCCGTATCAGTTTATGGTCAAGTCGTGATAAAACTAAACTTGAACCTTCAACGCGAATTCTTATGGACCTTCATCGTAGCGGACGTGTCTCAACCCATACTTGGAGCGGACTTTCTTAGCAAGTATGGCCTTTTAGTGGATTTGCAAGGCCAGCGCCTTATCGACCGTTCAACGCTGCTCAATACTTCATGCGGAATAAAACGAATGAATACATTGAACGTTTCCACGATTAACGCTACTAACGAATTTTCAAGCATCCTCATGGAGTTTGCCGAAATTACACGTCCTGCGCATCCAGGTATCACGACAAAAACATCAGTCATTCACCGATTAACCACCACTGGCCAGCCTACCTTCTCGCGACCCCGACGGTTGTCACCAGAGAAACTTGTAGCCGCACGAGCGGAGTTTGACCTTCTCATTAAGCTGGGCATATGTCGCCCTTCCAGCAGTAACTGGGCTAGCCCGTTGCATATGGTTCGGAAGGCTGATGGTTCCTGGAGACCTTGCGGGGATTATAGGGCACTTAATTCTATTACGGTGCCGGACCGCTATCCCCTACCGTTCCTTCAAGACTTCTCCATGGTATTGGCAGGTAAATGTATTTTTTCTAAGATAGATTTGCAAAAGGCCTTCCACCAGGTACCGATACACCCTGACGATATATGCAAGGCCGCCATTACTACACCTTTTGGGTTGTACGAGTTCACCCATATGACGTTTGGGCTAAGAAATGCCGCCCAGACATTTCAGCGTCTTATCAATGAGGTCTTCCGCGGTATTGATTTCGCATTCGTGTACTTGGATGACGTTTGCATCGCATCTCGCTCCGTCGACGAACACAAGCTTCACCTCCGGCTGGTTTTCGATCGGCTGAGGAAGTACAACCTTACGATTAATGTGGCGAAGTCGCAATTTGGCGTCACTCAACTCGAATTCTTAGGCCATTCCATCACGAAGGATGGAATACGACCGTTGCCTACTCGCGTAGAAGCCCTTACAAACTTTCCGTTGCCACTTATCGCTAAGCAGTTAAAGCGCTTCCTGGCTATGATGAATTTTTACCGCAGATTTCTACCGAAAGCGTTGAAACATCAGGGGCCTCTTTTTGCAATGATTCCTGGCAACAGGAAAAACGATAACAGAAAGCTGACGTGGTCGGAGGAGAACAAAGGTCATTTCGAAGCGTGCAAAAAACAACTCGCTTCGTGCGCCATGCTCGCTCACCCAGCAGCTGACGCCGAACTATCTTTGTGGGTCGACGCATCAGACTACGCGGCCGGCGCGGCACTTAATCAAATTGTGGACGGTGGCCTTCAGCCACTAGGTTTCTTCTCACGCAAAGTTTCGAAGGCCGAAGTGCTATGAAACACTTTCGTTACATGCTTGAAGGTCGGATCTGTCACGTGTACACCGACCATAAACCGCTCATCTTTGCCTTTCATCAGCGCTCTGAGAAAGCTTCTGACAGGCAGATCAGGCAACTTGATTTTGTGGCACAAATTACGACCGACATAAGGCATGTCGAAGGCGAAAATAACGTCACAGCAGACCTATTATCGCGGGTTCAGTCCCTTACCGCTGCTACAATTAGCTACGAGGAGCTTGCCGCAGACCAGGCAAACGATGCGGAGCTGCGGTGGTACCTCAACAAAGATAACGCTCACTCTTTAAATTTACAAAGTTTTGCATTTCCTTGTAGCGAAAACAAACTCTTCTGCGACGTATCAACAGGCCGTTTGCGTCCCTTCATAACGAAGAAGTTTCGATCAACCTTCCTCCAAGCAACGCATAATTTGGCACATCCAGGTATTCGCGGGACGCAGAAGATTATGGCTGAGCGATTCCTTTGGCCCGGTATTCAACACGATAGCAAGCAGTTCGCCAGAGGTTGTATACAGTGTCAGCGTAGCAAAATTATTCGACATAACAGGAGTTTACTCCAACGTCGTGATCCCCCAACACAACGATTTGGACATTTACATATTGATATTGTGGGTCCGTTTCCGCTTTCGGAAGGGAGTCGATATTGCCTCACAATAATCGACCGCTTCACCCGTTGGCCAGAAGCCATACCCATAGAAGATATGACGGCAGTAACCGTAGCGAAAGCTTTGGTCAGCGGTTGGATTGCTCGCTTCGGCGTGCCTGTGGATATCACATCCGATTTGGGACGCCAATTTGAGAGCGCTATATTTAAGCATTTGCTAAACTATCTAGGCATTTCACACTTACGAACGACGCCGTACCATCCGCAGGCAAATGGAGTCATAGAGAGATGGCATCGAACCCTGAAGTCAGCTATTCTGTGCCACCAAATCGACCGTTGGACAACATACCTACCGCTCATATTATTGGGCCTTCGCTCATCATTCAAAAACGACATAGGATGTACGCCAGCAGAGCTCGTCTTTGGTGAGTCCCTCCGTCTACCTTCCGATTTTTTTATAGCTTGTGAAGAACAGAGGGGTGAAACTGAGGTGGTTCAACAATTGCGGCTGGTTATGCAAAGAATTAGGCCGGTCGACACCGCCTGGCACACACCCCCAAAACCATTTGTACATAGCAGTCTTCAAACATGCGAACAAGTTTTTGTTCGCGGCGACTCAGTGCGTCCGTCTCTTTCGCCGCCCTACAGAGGGCCCTACAGAGTACTAAGCCGGAACCAAAAGTATTTTTCCATAGAGGTCAACAAAAAGAAAGTCAATATCTCCGTCGATCGCCTGAAGCCAGCGTTCCAAGTACCAGACGGAGCTCTCTAGGAGGGGAGTACTGTGGCAACACCACTCCTGCTAAAGTTTTAAACTTGCCAATGCAACCGTGTTGGAGACTTAGAGCGATAATTTTGACATTTCCAGCATTAGCAGATTATTGTACTTTTTCATTCTTTTTGGTAATAAATGTGAAACTGTGCACACGTGCACCGAGGATTATTAAAAATACCAAATATATATATTTTTTTTTTATATGGGAGTTGAAGTCGGTTTTTTTTTTGCTAAAAATTACTAGTTTTGTACCAGGTAATCTCGCGAACGGCTGGTCCGATTTTCATGAAATTTTGTATACAAATAGCTTTCGGTAACCGCCATGTTTTAGGCTAAAAAAATTTTACTTTTTTTCGGGTAGGTGGACTAGGGACCGGTCTATTCGAAAAAATCTTATTATTGTCCGATTTGCTTAAAATTTAGTACGTAAGTAGCTTTTTAGCATATATTAGCATATAATACCCATTTTTTGCGGGAAGTGGTCCAGGGACCGATCTATTCAAAAAAATCGCATTTATGGTCCGATTTGCTTAAAATTCGGTACGTAAGTAGTTTTTTAGCATGTATTAGCATATGTGATCAATTTTTTCCGAGAAGTGGACCAGGGACTGATCTATTCGAAAAAATCGTATTTTCGGTCCGATTTGCTTAAAATTCGGTACGTAGGTAGCCTTTTAGCATATATTAGCATATATGATCCATTTTGTCCGAGAAGTAGACCAGGGACCGATCTGTTCGAAGAAATCGTATTTATGGTCCGATTTGCTTAAAATTCGGTACGTAGGTAGCTTTTTGCCTGGATAAGCTTATAGATTCCTGTTTTCCAATTTTCACGCAATTTCGATTATAAATAGCTTTAAGTAACGACCATATCAAGGGGCGAATTCGTCTCTAGGCAAGATTTTTTTACGCCAATCAGAAACAACGGATACTGTCAAAATATAATTATAATATATAATATATCTCAACTAATATATATTTAGATAGCCGTTTGTTGCCGCACGTGTCCCAAGGATGGTTTTAGGCTGAAAAATATCTATATGAAAAGGGGGCGTGGCACTTCCCATAAAAAAAGAAATTTCTCATGCTACATATCTCTGAAAGTGTGCATGGTAGAGTTTTTGAAATTGGTATGGAGATATACGACATCAATCGCATACCCTTGGAGAAAAATTTTAGCTATTGTCAAAAGGGGTGTGACATCTCCCATACAAACCGAATTTTTCATACTGCTTATCTCTGGACATTTTTTGGTAGAGTTCTAGAGTTTTGTATGGAGATGTACGAAATAAATCGCATACTCTTGGAGAAAAATTGGAACTATTGGAAAAGGGGGCGTGGCATCTTCCATACAAACCGAACTTTTCATACTGCCTATCTTTGGAAGTGTTCATGGTAGAGTTCTGGAATTGGTATGGAGATATACGAAATCAATCGCATACTCATGAAGAAAGAGTGCAGCTCTTGGAAAGGGGGGCGTGGCACCTCCCATATAAATCGAATTTTTATACTGCATATCTCTGAAAGTATTCATGGTACAGTACTGGAACTTCGTATGGAGATATGTATATAGTTGAAATCAAGCCCATACTCATGGAGAAAATTTGGGCTATTTGAAAAGGGGTGTGAGGCCTACAAACGTACCGACCTTTAGCTATCTTTGAATGAATTTTTTTATTCTTCTGTAGGTGTGTTTGTGAGTGATCTCCTCCTAAATGGTTGTACGGATTTTAACGAAACTTTTTGTGTATTTGAGTGGGGCTCTGGATGGTTTAGTTTCACAATTTAATCCGACAGTTTGCGCTGTAGTTGAGCTATTACTAAAAATCTTATTTATGATCCGATTTGGCTAATGTTTTAAATATGTATGCAATACTATTGCAAAAACGTGCTGCCAAGTGGTGCTGAAGTCGAGCTATTACTAAAAATAGCCAAGTGAGAAAAGGGCCGTGAAGGTCAGAGTAAATCGACCTGTTGCACCATTGAGTATATCGAACGCTCCTGCGTTGCAATTGGCCCAATGGATGTGATTTTCCAATATTATTATGCGTTCAAACTTTTAAGGTATTTCGTCTAAAACAAGTATATGTATATTGCATTTCTGTAGAACAATGATTCGCACCCATTTTGAAATTGCCTTCTACTATACTGTAAAGCTTCTAGGACATTCACTATAGAACCGGGTCATTGTTGCCGCCAGGGAGTGAAAATGAAATGCCGCACAACTGGAGAATTTCAAGAACGGATATAACACTTTCCTTAGGTTATTTAAAGCGGCAAATGACCACCAAACCTTAATCTTAGCAGACAAATGTGCCAATGAAAATTGTAAACGTGAATTGTTGGTGAAAATGTTGGACCAAAAAGTTTCAATAAAATATATAAAAATTTAGGGCGGGACGAAGTTCGCCGGGTCTGCTAGTATGTACATATAGCAGCAGTTAATTTTATTTTAAGAAATGGCGTGTCGTCCATTTTCGCTGCAGCATGGCATATATTTAGGCGCAATATTTAACTTCTTCTGGCGGGGCGACATCTGGAGTATTTTAATTGTATCTCCTTGACAGATGCCTACAACGAGGTTCATATCTAAACTAGGAATAGCTTTGCTACACTACCGCCGCGGCGCGCCGGTAGCTTTAACAATTTTATAGTGGGTTTACGTTTTTGGCAAATTACGCTCTCTTAGCCATAAATCTTACTATTTTATGACCGCCTTTGAATCAAGACCCCTGGACTATATGGAGAATTCATTTACATTTTAAATTGCATTGTCATCGTGATTGGAACTATGCTGAAAATTTCAAGTCTCTAACTTGTCGGGAAGTCAGTTTAAAATCGATTGGAAATTTCCGCAATTTGCGCGGGATGACCAAGTTAAATAAAAGCTTATAAAAAGCAGACAAATCGGCCCGTAAATACGTTAGATATAAGACTTTTACTTTTTTTGTCGTGGTGGACCTTCCGATGGAAACACCCATATGTAGAGATGCAAGTTAACCTTCGAAAATTGCTGGGCTTAATATTTAACGACTTAACTTTAATTTTATACCCAACCATTGATTGTGCAATCCAATTTATCAATTTAACCGGTAAACTTCGAGTTATATAAATAACCTGCTGTTCTGCAAGAGGGCCTTAATGAACATGTTTTGTTCATTTAACTGGTTCAAGCTCATTTAACATGTTTAACTCGTCAATTTAAACATAGTATAAGTCTTTTATAGCAACAAAACATGTACAAACGGGACCGAAACGCCGAGAAAGCGACAGCATGCGAAAGCACACCAGCAATTTAAATGGAAAATGATTTCTTATTTCCAATCAATTTCCATATAAAATTAAAAAAATTTAAATGGCTTTCGTGAAATTGGCTGTTACACACGATCACTTTTAACTCACGTTTGTTTATAGTAGCGCCCGTATGTGGCACAAAGCAGAACACAGTTGACAGGGGTCTTCATCTAAAGTGATAAAGGGATAAATTGCTTAAATTTATCAGTTCATCCGCCTTCTTTCATGAATGCACTTTATCTTGACCATTTGCTTTTATGTGTTCCTAGCAAAAGCGAGAACCCGGCAACATCTAGGCGTTGAATTTTGTTTAAATTTATACATTTATCCACCAAAGTCGTTTGATAAAGTGATAAACTTTGGTTAAATAGATTTCCAAACAAAGTTTGTCAGTTCATTTATCAAAACGATAAATTTATCACTTTATCAAGTTTATCAAGAGTTTATCACTTTTGATGAAGACCCCTAATATTCAACTCGTTCAAGAAGCACCAATAGTTCAGTTCAATGATTTAAGTCTCTCACCCGAACAATTGACTGCTGGTAGACTATACTCGATAGAGACAAAAATTGCCGCCACAAATAAGGGAAAGTATATTTTGAGTGTGTTCTTGTTTTGAAGGAAATTACTCATAGTAATTTTTGAAATTAGTGAGTACTCATTTGCACTAATTGTTATGGATCATGATTCATGAATAAGTACACCAATTTTATTAGTACTGAAAACTAGGGATGTTGTGATACTATAAAAGTATCGATACCAGTATCAAATAATATATCAGAAGGAGGTATTGGTATCGGAAATAAAATATTGATATTTTATCTTTTTGATACAAAAACTGTTTGACATAATATGAACGATGCAGTTAATGAAAATTAATAAAAAATCTTTTACAAGTGCAGTGCGTATTAAACAACATATAAACAAGTAAGAAAGTCTAAGTTCGGGCGGAGCCGAACATTAAATACCCGGCGCATGTATTAAATATATGTTTTTTCACCCTTCCGAAACCTTCCGCTAGATAGTAAGCCGAGGTGTATCAATTTTGAGTAAATTAGCGTCCTTCAATTTCGAAATATTGAAGTTTCAAGCATTTCTTAAATTTACCGTTATATGAGAATCGGCCGTTATTTTAGTCCGATTTCAATAATTTTCAACGTTTTGCTTACACGTGGCAAGTACAATAACCATACCGAGTTTGGTACAAATTGGTAGAACGGTTACCGATATACTTATATGTGATCATAAGTGGGCGGTGCCACGCCCATTTTCCAAAACTTTACCATAAACGTATTTCTTGGTAAAGAGTTGTTGCAAGCATCAATTTTGAATAAATTAGCTTCAATATTTAATGATTTATCGAAGATTTTGTATTTCTCTAAATTACCGTTATATGGGATGTGGGCGTGGTTATTGTCCGATTTTAAAAAGTTTCGGCGGCTTTTTATGCTGTACCAAGGCCAACAACTGTGCCAAGTTTGGAAGAAATTGGTGCAGCGGTTACTGAGATATACATATGTAACCATAAGTGGGCGTGGCTACGCCCATTTTC
>NW_023458570.1:5084911-5098401 GCF_013731165.1 Rhagoletis pomonella | reverse complement strand
CATAAGTGGGCGTGGCTACGCCCATTTTCCAAAAATTTATAATATTCTTATTTTTCGTCTAAAAATTATTGTAAATATCAATTTTGAGTGCATTATCTTCAGTAGTTACTAAAATATCGCAGTTTTCGTATTTCTGGAAATTACCGTTATATGGGAAGTGGGCGTGGTTAAAGTCCGATTTCGCCCATTTTCAATACCAACCTACCTTGGATTAAGGGAAACCTACATACCAAATTTCGAGTTATCGTGTACACGGACAGACGGACAGACGGACAGACGGACAGACGGACGGACGGACGGACAGACAGACATGGCTTAATCGATTTCTTTTTTCATCCTGATCATTTATGTATACATTTGTCTATATCTATCTCGATTCGTTTTGGCTGTTACAAACAACCGTTATGTGAACAAAATTAATATACCCTTGTGCACAAGTGCGCTCGGGTATAAAAATGGCTCACTTTCTTTAAATTTGTTCTTTACACGAAAATTTCTGATTTTTGAAACAGACGTTGCACTTAACCGAACTTTTGTCAATCTTGGTAATATGATTCCATACTTTCCTTTCCGGCGGAAAAGCAGAAAACAGAAATACATAAAAACAAATCAATGTCGTTACGCTGTATATGTACACACTGAGTTTATTTGGTTTGAATACATTGCGATACCATAAAAGTATCGATACTAGTACAGGGCTGCCAGACGTCTTGGTTTTCCAGGATTTGTCCTGATTTAGACAAAGTGTTCTGGTATCCTGATCCACACTTAAACTGTTCTGGTTTTTTAATGAAAGCCAATGCGGATACTTGACTAATTTTTAGCAGACTTTTGCTGTGAAAAAAGGATGAGCTTTCTGTCATTAGTAGTCGAATGTCGAAACGGAACGTTTTTATAACCTTTTTTTCTGTTTAGTTTATGTGGTTAAAATCTATTTTTTTTTTTGCCAAAAAAGTGCAAGCACACGGCTGACTGGTCACAGATACTACCCAGTAGATAATTTTAGTAGTGGCATAAATTGAAGGGCTTCTGCTTGCGCTACTCAAAGAAAGCTTCCAGAAAGGCTTTTGTAGGACGTACTTCAGAATAGAGATGGGAACGGGACTAAATATTTAATCCCGATCCCGACCATCCCGAAATTCAATTCTTAAGTCCCGAACCGCCCATCCCGATGTGTTTCAGAATTGTGCGGCGGGTCCCGTGGGCCAGAAATGTATCACTATGAAAAATTCACATGTCTTTCAAATTAATTTTAGAAAATATAAAAATAATAATGAAATATCTGTCATCTTCCGATTATTTTGTTTTGCTTTGCTGTTCCTTTTCGTCTCAATACAACATAAAAAAGTACATATTTCATACATCGTTTTTAACGAAGTTTTTCTGAGTTTGCGAAGGTTGCGGTTTTATCGGGAGTGTCGGAAAAGGATTGTCGTTTCGTCCCGCCCGAAAAATTTCTACAGGCCTTCCCGATACCGCCCATCCCGGCCAATTTAAAATCAGTACCGTCGATTCCGCGGGTTGCGATATCCCGCGCCCATCTCTACATCAGAAGGCCTTTTGGAGAAATTATTTTAAAACTGTCTTTTAATTAATAAAAATATATATTTCTTTAAGGAATTCTTTAAGGTTCATATCAAATATATTTTATTGAGACTAAAAACGCTTATTGAATCCTATTTGTAATGCTAAATAATATAAACATATACTTGTGTACATTCGCGTAAATTGTAAATAGGAAACCCCTTTCTAGGAAGCATGCAGTGAAGCACTTTTCTCAGTCCTTATTAGGTAAGTCTTTTAGAAGGGCTTCACTCAAGACCACGTTAAAAGCGCCAACCATTTTTCCAAGTGACGTCACAGTCAAGTCAAATTTGTTGTTTTAGTAGGAGATCCGACAAAGGTACGACCTTCATCCAACTGTTTAATGGATGAAATCTACTTTGTATGAAATTTGACGTGTTAGGAAATATTTTTAAATTAAATATTCAAAAATGATTATTATTTTTTTATTTTTTTTTTAATTGTTTAATGAGCAAATTATATACCCATCGAAAGTTTTAAGCCTATAGAATGTGAAAACGTCGGGTTGCCTATTTTTTCCTGGCCTACCTATTGGGTTGGCAAGTATGAATAGGTAGGTAATATTAGTAATTTTCACTCATCTGTTTAACACATTCTATGGGCTTTATATTTTCGATTGGTATAACAAATGAGTGCAAAATTAAAAAAATAATACTAATTTTTGAATATTTAATTAAAAATATCCTGGCCAGGATTTATTCAGCCAACCCACTCACAAAATAAATTTCATAGAAAAAGGATTTCATCCATTAAACAGATGGGTGAAGGTCGAGCCTTTGTCGGATCTTAGACTATTTTATGATTTTAAACAAATTCAGAACATGAGCGTTTCATAATCATCAATCACCGTGCTCTACGGATTGTGCCACAAAACTACATTCTTTATAATATCAGAAATTACTTCAAAAGTAATGCAACGCCAGAACATATTGTCACTATATTCACTTGTATCCTCGTTTTTTATTTGGATGATAAGTGTCCTGGTCGATGGGTTCAGGATTATGGCAGTCCTATACTAGTATCAAATGGGCATATGAAATAAAATATCGCGCGAACGATAACATAGTCACTAATCAGAAAATATACTTAAATAGAATTCTAGGAACAATATGGTTTGTATAAAGATGATATTGATATTGATATTATTAAGATACATTAAGCGGTATCGAAAGAAAATACCCGTATGGGTACCAATAATATCGTCACCCTAGTATCGAATACCGATTTACCCAGTATCGAAAATAAAGTATAGATACCATGATTATATCAGCAGTATCGCAACATCCCTACTCAAATCCGGTCTCTGATGGAAACATTATGGGGCAGTGTTTATTGTAACAAAAATCATATCTCATTTACGATGCAAGAACCACATGTTTTTCTTTGAATCGACATACTTTAGCATTGTCGACGCTATTTGTATTTGAATGAGGAAATAGCATAACTTACTTTATTTCCAAATTTTTGTTGACTTTATTTCACTTTTGAAAAGGTGACAATGTCAATTGACTTTATTTCGCACCAGTATGCGAAATAGTGTCAATTGACCTTATTTCCATTGATCTTGTTACCTGTCCCCAGCTTCTACGTCTCGCCAAATTTCGATGACTTATTAAACATTGTTCAATTTCAACAACTCGATACATTCGGATAACTTAACAAACATGGAAAAAAATTAAAGTTCTTTAGAGGCTTTATTCTTCACGAAGTCTCTTAGTGGAAAAAAGTGTCTTTATTATAACATTCTAAAAGGAAAAATCGGTACCCCTAATAGAAGCTACAGTTACTATTCATGCTAAGTGTACAGTATATTTGGCTTTGCTGCCTTTGTGCTTAAGTGCACATTTAAGATACCTATCCCAAAATGCGCATCAGTGGCATTATTTTTAACATTTATAAGGAAACTGCTCCGATAGATGCATTCAACATACCTGTACATTAGCGATACCTGCCTTAAAAATTTGCAACTATTATCAATTATCAAAGACAGTATTACGTTTACCTGCACTGGCTCTACACTTACCCTAATTTTACAAGCTTTTATTTATTTTGCTCATTTTGCAGAACAACGAAAACTGTTATCATTTTATGTAGTTAGATACCATTCGGAAAAAATTCCGCTTGCAATAGTTTCCACGTGGTAAGTGCTCCTCTATTATTTGGTTTCATAGTGACTCTGATACCTTCCTCATTGAAGTAGTAAAGAAAATTCGGTTAAGTGATTTTTTCGGTTAAGCGCACAAGTTTTTCGTGCAAAGAAGGATGGGCAGCTAAGCAAATATACTGTATTTCAATGAAATACTTTAAGCAGAAAATATTCCCACCTTAAGGACCGCATTCAGGAAAATTTGTTTTGTGAAATAATTTTGTCTCCCATTAACAGATTTTTCGGTTTCTGAAAAATTATTCATATCTTGCTACATTTTTTATTCTGCACTTCTTTATTGTTAGCTGTTTTCTTATTTTTTACACTTTTTTAAGCCATTGTTGCTACTTTACCGTTTCTTGTAATCTTTTGTTGCAACTGGTGCATACAATGTGTTAACGCAATGACTGCTATTGTTTGTTTATTATTGCCACTTTCATTGAGTGCTATGTACACTATGAAACATAATATAAATTTCTTTAAATATTTCCTTGTTTTGGCTCGAATATTTAACCACAAAATTTATTGGCAGTCAATTTTTAAATTAATAAGAGCAATTCATAACTCAATTATGTACCCCTGATTTGGGAAATTCACATAAAAGCATTAATGTAGAGATCGCCCTAAAAATCTTAACTGCAATACAATTAACTATGGTAAATTTCTAGTTTTGTGCATCAATTGGTAATAAATATGTAATGACAAAATCTGTTCTTTCTGTAAAGATTCTATACACATATACATATAAAGATTTTATACCACAATTATGTGGCCATGATACACTGATGAATGACTCAGTATTTTGTTGAAGAAAAAAAAGTGAGAAAAAAATCAAATAAAAAAAAATTTTATATCCACGTTTCTATAAATGGTACAATTTTTACGGTGTTGTCTTGCCAGAGAGCGCATATTCCGATCTGCCTGCAGAGAGTGTAGAATACAGAGAAAGCGCAAAACTAGCATGGACATATATTCCTTTTCATCGGTAATGCAGTCACCATACTAATTTAGATAGGAATCCAATTAAAATTGACGTACTTATTTGAATTAACACGTTGACTGCATTACCGACGACAAGAGAGATGTCTATGCTACTTTTAAGGTATACGCAAACAAAGCGGCCAACTGCTTCATCCGCGGTAGCCGAGTGTTGTGGGCTGTGTACTACAAGCCTGCAGGTCCCAGGCTCGATCCTCGGTTGGAGCAATTGCCAAAAAAAATTTGTTTTTATTTTTACTTTAATTTTTTAAACATTATTTGATTAATATATTTTATTTTAGTTTCGTTTACTTTATTTTATTTCACACTTTTTATTTTATTATTAGTTAATTTAAATTTTTAGAGTTTAATTTTACCAAAAAAGTCGAAGAAAGCTGACTAAAAACAACTTAAAAAAATTATAGAAGTTACAATTGAATGAATAAAAAAAATAAAATGAATATTCTACTGGTCGTGGGATTCGAACCTACGACCTCGCGGCTCGTAAATCTGCATTACTGCTGTCTGTCAAGGCACAATTTTGAGCAGATCGATTGCGCCGTTATTCCGGATCTGTCTATGCTTTCACTGTAAAGAAAAAGAGATATTGTCATGCACCATAAACCATATATATATGTTAACGTTTTTTTAAACAAACCTTCTTACAGAAAACTTATTTAATTTGCAAAAGCCGAAAAACAAATTAAACATTTTTATTGATCAGTTTATTTCAAATGTATTTTCTTTTGTTTTAAAAAATCATAAAAATTAAATTGAGCGAAAACAAAAGGAAAACCAGCTATAAGTAATAGAATCAACATTGAAATGTGTCAAAATTAAAATAAGGGAGCACGAATATCGATGTAAAGCAAAACCATTTCGGAAGACAATAATTGTACCATGACTAAAAAATAGAAAATGATTTTTTCTATATTCACAGAATTTGTCTTGATACGCACAGTGGGGTAATCGACCCTGAAACTGGAGAAGAATTCATGCGTACATTTAATTTAAAAAATTTTGATGTATTTGTATAGCTAGAACCAAATAAATTACAAAAAAGACAAATCCGAAAAAAACTTAGTAGGAAACATTTTTTTTTATTAAGGTTTTTATGGCATTACCAAGGAAAATTTAAAATATTATCCGATAAGAAAATTCCGGAAAAATTTATTTTCCCCAGATTTTGTACTCGAAATTTTTTTATTTCCCTAATTTTGATCGTAATATTACAATTAAAATGGTTGCCAAGGTTCAAAATTGCATCAATGCTAATCAATTATGTAGGTTAGGTTAGGTTAAACTGCGTTGCAAATTATTACGGGTTCCATTTGCAGTTGTCGGATTTGAAAAATGTACGATGGAATTTTGATCAAAAATACAAAATCGGCCTTATCATGAGTTTCGTTTTCCTCGAACCGGTTCACTTTTTACTTTTCGTTTCCGTGTAATCACTGTGGCCGGATGAAAAAATTTCGGGCGAAACTCACGCTAAGGCTGAATGAGAATATCTGGCGTGTATATTTCTTTTGCCAATATGGTTCGATTGCTTCGAAGGTAGTTAGAATTTTTCGACATTGTACTTTCAGTGTTCGTAAACCATTCGCCGATCAAAATATGAAACATTCAGGAGCAACAAGCTCTTTAACAACTGAAAAAATTTATATCGTTGGCAACTCTGATATTGAAATTGATCAGTGTTGTACGATTAACCGTGCTATGAAGCGCCAGATCATTGGAAAATTGCAAGAACTTCGTCACGGACAGGACGCCTTCTGACGAGCAGATAAATGTGCCACTAGAAATCATTAAGTGAATTGTTGGTGAAAGTGTTGTACCAAAATTTTCCAACAAAAAATTAATTTTGGGCGAGACTGTTGCCAATTTGGCGCTTTTCTCACTGTTTAGGCCTTCACCTTATATATTTCTATATTTTTGCGACCCGCCCTAATGTTGGCATATGTGCATATGCACACACACACACATGTGCACACGCACTAACATTAATTCGCGCCGTTAACTAAAGTTTCACGCCGGACAATAAACCTTCGTTAAGTTTACCCTTAATATCGGTTGTCCGGCGGTCCGATTTAATATCCCGCAAGTCCTTTACTTCACTTCGGTTCAGAAGGTCAACGCGAGCGCAGCAGCTACCAGGCCACTCCAATCCAAAGGTAATTAAATATATTGTTATACCAACTTATATATACATATATTGAAATAAATTGACCCTGTATTGGATTAATTACGAAAATCGAAATATATTGGTTCTATTTATTTCTTTCTGCTATATTTACACCGGAGCGTGATTCGCAAACGCCACCGTGTAATCACTGACTAAAATTTAGTGCGTATTCAAAACGCGAAATTTATTGTGTTTGGTGTTTGGTGCGTTTTTGGTGATTTTGTTTTTGTTTGATGACAACAAATTTGTAAATCTTAAAAATATGGAAGCGAGAAACAAGAAACAGCTTGGAAATATCGACCTCTAATTGCGACTTTATCGTAAGCGACAAATTATCGAAAACAAATTTGTTGCAATTGGGGTACAAATACTAGTTACAACGTCGTACAAAATCACAGACTTTGAATATTTACCGTTACGGAAAAAAGCAAAATGAGTTTTATAGTTAGTTTTGTTTACACAAGTGTTTCTGAGTTCCTAACATTTTATGGTAAGCGACACAGAACTTTATTGTAAATAGCAGTTTGGACTCTAGTTTTAACCAGAGTTCCATCGGCACTTACTACAACTGAATGCTTCAAAATCAGCTTCTGTCCCTCATCAAAATTAAATGTAATCTGGCATTATGCAATTGCAGCTGCAATCACTAAGTGCAGCGTGGCTCGTCGAGCGGGGTATTTTTTGAAACTCTTGCTTTGCCAAGTGGTTATGGTTATAAGATTTAAAAGCATATCAGAAAGATGGAAAACAGACACCTAACGGGGCTTATATTCTTATTATATCCACTGGCATAGAATATATTGCAACTGAATTGAAATTGCTAACTTAACACCAGCTTACATGGCCATATAGATTCACACTTTCGAAATTATTTAGTTTTGCTATTGCAAATTGCTATAAGATTTTGATTTTATCCTTTTACTTATCATAACTTTTGCACTCAGCCTTATTTTTATAAAATTGCAGTGGTACTTATGATCGATAAAGCAGTCGTCGTACTTAACCGGAACAACCGGCCCTTAGGGCCTTTAGGGCCGGTTGTTCAATGTCTGATTAGCACAAATCGCAGGTAGAAGCTCCGGTTAAGCACAACTACTGCTTTATCGATCACATGTTACATGCATGATGTCGAAATCGTCGATAGTGTAGTGGTAGTGATAACCAGACATTGAACAACCGGCCCTTAGACTACATCCACGAAGAAAACTTGTGGACAATCTAGTAGATGCACCAAACAATTAAAGTTGAAAATATATTCTGATGATTGGCAGTGTTTATATTTAATTGACTTAAAATTCAGTTTTTTCGAACAATCCTTAGATCCTATGTTTATAACTGCCCAGATTATACAACATAAAAACTATCGCAAGCGCCAATTCTGTGATAACTTTCCTCTCAGCATGTTCAAGAAAAATATCGTAGCGCCATTTTACCTTTAGACAGTAATTTTGTTTCCATTTAAATCCAATTAAATTTTTACACTGTTTAAGGGAGAATTAAAAAAAAACTCTCCTGCAAAATTTACCTTTTGCCGCTTACGATAAAATCGCAATGAGCGGCCGATATGAAATATTATACCACGTTTATCAATTTGCGCACATAAGAAGGAAAATGTGACGACTTTAAGGGTATATTGCAAGAAAACGGTAATTTTTTGGGCAAATATTTGATTGCATAGTGATGTAGGATTTTATCTTCTTTCATTTGGTACTAAAAACTTCTTTGTACTTTGAAATTCAATTTTTTAATTAATCTCCAATATCGATATTAATTACCCCACTGTGCGACGAGGTAGATATTTGAAATCACAGACAGACGGCTGTAATGCCGATTAACGAGCCGCGAAGTCATGGGTTCGAGTACCACGGCCAGTAGAATTTTCACTTAAATCTTTTTTATTCATTCAATTCTAACTTCTGTATTTTTTAATGTTGCTTTTAGTTAGTTGTTGTTGACTTTTGAATCACATTAAACTATAAATAATAAAATAAATAATCTGAAATAAAATAAAACAAAAGAAAAAAATAAATAAAATAAAAAAACTCGTCTACCGCGGTTGACAAACCCGGCTTTTAGTTTTGCTTACTTGAGTAATATACAAAAGCTGGCCGTTTTGGCCAGTGTTGTCATCAAAAATTGCCCTGCTCCGCATTTGAGGCAATGCTCTTATCTAGTTTTGCATAATATACCATCTTAATTTAATCTTTGTTACACAGTATTTATAGTCGCATACACTTTTATTTTTGATTGCATTGGAGTTTTATTTGTGTATTCATTTTCAGTAGCTCGTTTTTCAGATGATCGTTTTAATTGTGTATCCTAGTTAAGTCGCCTGTAACAGTTGCACTTTATTCTTGGTCTGGTCCATTTGCGACGAAATAAAAAAAAAAAACAAAAAAGGCGAATCAAAATAGCAGATAGCAAAGATAAAAATGCACACACAAATAGGCCAATGGCAACATGCTTTCCAACAGCAATGCTATGCTGCTCCGTTAGTGTAGTCAATGGTTTGTAAGCCATATTTTCCAAGCGCAGATTGCAGTTGATGCCTGCAGTGAACAATGGAAATATACATATGTATATACATTAGCGTCCGACCGAAGCTGGAATTTGGCCGAAGCCGAATATTAGGTACGAATTAATATTCGGCCAAAGCCGAACAATAAAATTCAGTTTCAACAATAGTAAGTGTGCATTTTTATTTCGTAACAAATTATTTTTTAAATAAAAGGAACACCTTACAAACATACATAGTTGAAAATAAAAACAAAAGAGGCAAAAAATGCAGTCTTAACGTTAAAAGCATTTTAAAGACTTGAATAACTTTCGTAAAATCAATACCAAAATTAAAAAGCTTATTGTGGCTTATTAACATAAAATTTTTTTTGTCAATGTTATTGTGGCTTATTAACATTTTATTTTTAACATTTTTATTGAGCTTTGTACCAATTGTTTATTAGGAAAGACGGAAAAAGCAACAAAGTCTAAGCGGTAGAAGTTATAGCAGCTATTTCGGAGATCATCACATCTCATCAGACGCTGTCAAATTTAAATAGCGGCAAATCAGCTGCACTTGATAGTAGTAGGTTGAATAAGGAAATGAATTAGCAACAAGAGTTTACGGGATGTGCAGAGCTCAGTGGTTAATGCTTCTGACTTTGCACATCGATGACGCGGGTTCGATCCCTGCTGAAGTCTAGAAAAAAAAGAGGTCTGATGAGGAGATGTGGTGTTATCCGAAATAGCTGCTATAATTTCTACCGCTTAGGCTTTGTTGCTTTTCCATTTTTCCTAATAAATAAAATCGTGGTAAAAAGCTCAATAGCAATATTAACAAAAATTAAAAAGCTTCATGTTATATGTAGGGAAGACAAAAATATGCAAATGGATATCGCATATGCAAATGCATATTATGACACTAAATACATATTTTGGCGTAAAAGCATAAAAATACATAAAAATGATTATTTTGATAAGTTAATTAATTTTCGCACAATTTCGTCTGACAATACCTTTGCGGAGATAGCCAGGGTTGCTGACGAGGTTTGTTTAATTGACAAAAAGAAAAAGCTGACAAACAACGGAAAGTCCCGCTATTTTCTAGTAAACAATTTTAATATACTCGTAAAAAATATTTCGACTGTTGTTTTCCAATAGTCAAGTTTCGCGCTAAACCGGTTTTAGTGGTTCAAAAATTCAATCAAAGATTTTCGTTTTTATCGAAAGCTGTTTGACAGTTTCACAGTGTGTTGCGAACTGAGCAGGGTGTTTTATTCTGCATCTATTGTAGAGTGAAAATCTCTCAAGTGGATACCCAAAATTGGATGGTCAAGATTTTTTCGCACAAATCACTTTATTCGGTTTACAACCATAAAAAATATAATTTGAGCAATTTTCAAAATTCGAAATTTTTCAAGAGTTATTGTTATTCACTTTTTTTGATGAATTCAGTAATTATTTATTATTCACTGATTCATAGCATGTATCTTGCTGATATTTTCCACGATAATAGTTAATTAGACACGCTTTAGCCTGATTGTTTAAATTTTACAAATAATCCTTATTTTGTATCCAATTTTATTTTTTTTTTAATTTTGATAGACAAATGGAAATATTTAATACTTCTCGATATCAGATTTTTTAATCGTTTACATTCAGTATCAATCCTTATTCTATAATACATTATTTAAAAGAAAACAAACACTACAGACCATACTTCTAACGCGCGTACGCAACGCCAAAGTTGTAGGTATGTGGACCGGCCTCTATTCTTTGTTTATGCAAATCTTCCCATATCTACATATACATATACATACATACATATGTATATATGTTCTTGAACAACAACCCACAAATACATTTTTTCCCCAAGGATTATCCCTGCAGGGAAAGCTACTAGTTGTGAACTAGAATTCTACCAGTTTGCGTTTCAGCTCAACTAGTTCATGTTCTATCCTTTTTCAATGTTAGCGACTGGTATTTTTAACATTGCCATGTCCTACGAGATGTCAGTTGTCAGGCTATGCATCAGCATCTACTAGTATAAATACTAGTAGCATCATACCAGTTGATGAGATAGTCTGCCAATTCATGCCCCGTGAAAGGCATAAGTGTGCCTTTTTGCTCGCGACGCTCCAGCAGTCACAATGGCCGACAGGGCAGAGCACTCGCATGGTTAACCTGAGGTCCCAGGTTCAAATCCTGGCGCAGGGAAAATTTTTTTATTTTCTATTTTTTATTTTATTTTTATTTTTAATAAATTAATTTTTTTGTTTAGGCTGGTTATTGTAGTTTTTAAATTTAATAAAAAAATATTTTTGTTTAATTTCTTTGTTTTTATAGCACAAGCATTTCTTCCTAAATGTTTTTTTGCAATGCAATTAGATTTTCAAATTTGTTATTTATTTATAAATTGAATAAATTATTTTTACTTACATTTATTTAACTTTAAAAATCTTAACCACCTCCAAGCGGCCTCGAACCTGCGATTTCAGAACCAGAACCAGTAGTGTTCACGTGACGCCACAGCCGACATTTGTAAGAAAAGCAATTAATTGCGTTTTATTTTTGGCTTTGGCAATTCAAAGGCAGATGTCGCTGATCGCCTAAGTTCTTCGAAATTGTCGAACTGGTAGGCACATACTAGTTAATGAACTAGTATATTTTCTAACTGGTTTGGCTTTTCACTGCAGGGATATTTCGTTCAGGTTTACAGCATAACTCATGATATAGAGAACAAAGGGCGCCCATCTTGGTACGGCTATTCCGCTCTCAGTGAATTTGACAGAATCGCTGTTTGTATGACGTCGCACTTGTGCTACTTGTTTACGTTTTACTTGAACATTTTTTTTCTTCTTCCTTTCTTGCTCGCGTTTTGGCATTTCTATCTCGCAAACGCACCAGTGTGACGTCACACAAAACTTATTCTCAAAAATCCCCTCTGATGGGCGCAATCTTGTATTCTATCATTCTAGAGCATAACTGCTACAAGTAGCAAACTATTTTGGGGGTTTTAAAAAGTGCTTATTTTTTTTTTGTTTCTGCGGCACAAACGATTATACTATCCCCTTTATTTATTTTTCTCTGTAAAGACAAAATCCATGCATATGTACATACATACGAACATATATAAATATGCATGATATGTGTGTACATGTTTATTTATACGACTTTAAAAAAGACTAGTAATAAATTTCGAGAATCGGGGTGCTCCGTGGTCTAAAAAATCTGCATATTTCTTTATTCTTAAAACCACATGCATTGCTTTTGGTAGTTAACTTTAACTTGGTGTTTGATTAAGATCGTACTCTACTCAATACGCCATGCGTTAAGCAATCCTCTTGCTAGGGTTTTACCTTGAGACTTATTTATTGTTATTGCGAACGTTGCAATAATTTTAAATTGGCGACGTTTAAATACAAAAGCAAGTGATGTATTTTGGAACGAATTTCCGTCATCCCTTGTTAAATTTGGTTTGGAGACAAACCGGTTTCGGCGTTGTGCCCTCTTCAGTGTCATTTTTCGTTCTGGATAATTTTTTTGGTGCTCTTATTTATACTTATTGACTACCTCTTTCTTGTGTTAGATACGTCTTCTTAGGACCGGTTGCTCAAAGCCTGGTTGGCACTAATCATCGGTTAACATCGTTATTGACGTTCTCGACTCCATGCATATAACACGGTGTCGGTAACGTCGATAACGATGTTTTGAGCAACTGGGCCTTAGTTTTGCAGTCTTTGCGGTGCTGAATAGGTAGATGAATTGCTCTGGGTTGTTTTTGCCGGCAGGTAGAAGTCAGTGATTTTTACCTTCTTTGTTTTTGTAGTTAGTGTTTTCCCTTAATATTTTGTTGTTGTCATTTTTCTTATCGTACAGTAGTTTTAGAGGTTCAAACATTTCGTCCGATGCAGTATTCAGTTGCTCATTTATTATTTGTCCTTTGAAGGTCTTCTGTTTTATATACTTATTTCCATATTTTCTAATATAATCAATCTTTGTCCTTTATGTTGTACATGGAGAAGTTCTGTTGTTTGTCCAATCTTCATTGGTGTTGTAACGACTTTCTCCTAAAGGGCTGCCTAAAAAGAAAGAGGGAAA
>NW_023458570.1:5079988-5084811 GCF_013731165.1 Rhagoletis pomonella | reverse complement strand
AGGCTTTTGATTCTGTAAACCACAATTTATTGTGTGAAAAACTAGCTAAGTATTTCAGCTTCAGCAAAACTGCAGTAAAACTCATAGAGAGCTATTTGAGCGACAGGTTTCAAAAGGTGAAAATCGGCAATAATTGTTCTAACCTCGTGCATATATACTCTGGTGTCCCTCAGGGATCCATATTGGGCCCCCTTTTGTTTAGCATTTTCATAAATGACATTTTCAGCACCTGCACTCATGCGCGCTTACACGCCTATGCCGATGATGTGCAGCTGTATGTTTCTAATAAAATTGGATCGATTCAGGATATTTGTCTACAACTTAACGAGGACTTAAGCTCAATATTTGCATGGTCTAGGGAGAATTTACTTTGCCTCAATGCTCAAAAATCTTGTGTAATACCTGTCGCTAAAGATAAATTTTTGGCATCGGATATTCCCAACTTATTTATTGGTGCCAACCAGCTTAAATTAGTTGACAAAGCCAGAAATATGGGTTTCGTTATTAACTCTAGACTTGCGTGTGATGATCATGTTAATGAAGTTGTGAGTAAAATATTTTTTACCCTACGATGTCTTAGAGTAACTTCACCTTATGTACCGGTAGCCACTAAAAAAAAGTTAATTACAAGTTTAATTGTTCCTTATATCACGTACTTTGAAATCGTCTACGGCAAATTAGACTCTCATTCACTCCAAAAATTGAATATCGCCATTAACTCTGCCACAAGGTATGTATTTGGTTTAAAGAAATACGATCATCTCTCATCTATGCGTAATTCTATACTTGGCTGTGATTTACAAAATTTTCTGAACGCGCGTAATTGCATTTTTATGTTCAAATTATTTATCACGAAGAGCCCGGAATATCTGTACAATAAACTTAAGTTCTCCAAGAGTACACGTTCGTCAGGTCTTATTCTTCCGAGATTTAACTATTTATGCACTTCAAGACTGTTTTTTATTAATGCGGTAAGGCTCTGGAACTCCCTTCCACTGTCCTTGAAGAACGCGTTGCACATAGGCAACTTCAAAAAACTCATATTTAACTTTTTTTCTTCCAAGCGTGATCAAGAATAGTGGTTATAAGCTTACCTTTGTTTTATTTTAGAATATATGATTTGTAATTCAACGTTCACATTACCTTAATCTATATTGTAATATTAATTATTATCTGTACTTTTTATTTTATTTCTTGCAATTTGTTTGTATCATTGTGCAAGTAAAGATTACATCTTAATGCACTAATGTTTTCAATATAATATTAAATTAAATTAAATTAAAATAAATTATAAATGGCATTATTTTCGCAGTTGAAGTATATGCCAGGCGAGTAACAGATAAATACATACATATGTAAGTATACCTAAATTACCACGTTGAGCTTGTATAATAATCTCTCTCTTATTCATTAATTCTATATACGTCAGGACCAATGCCCGGCGCAGTTATGTCTTTATTTAATAACGGCTCTATGACAAAATATTCAGGAAATATATTCTTAGATTTTTATTTACTTCATTTCATACATTAATATTGACCTGATTTTTTTTTTTTTAATATACCAGGAATAAATATTTAATAAAAAACTATTTCACTTAAGCTTAACCAACTTTTAGTTGCTCGGAGCTAACTTTGGATCGCTTCATGAAATATTTTCATAGACGGTAAATGCAATCCTGGGTGCGTCGTTAATGAGCTGAAAAACCAAAACAAATTAGATTTGTGGAATGGAGCCTTTTGAAATGGCCTTTACAAACGGCAATGGAATTCCGACATTATTCAAGGAATCGTGAATATAAGCTGCCTTCCATTTGGCATATTTGCGGGTTAAACCTTGAGAAAGTTACAAAAAAAACCATTTTCTTTTTTTATATATTATATATTTTTGAAATAAAAATACTCCACCTTGTACACCAAAAAATTTCTTTAAACCATCTTGCGCATGCACTTTGTTGATCTTATCTTCACGGTTACCGAAATCACCAACCTCAACGTAGTGATTAGCCCTCTTGCGCCAGCCACCGGTTGGTGTTGAGCTTGAATGGCCACATGTAGTTTGATGCTCTCTTGAAGTGGGATCCAACAGTGAATAGTTCGTGCGCTAAATAATCAACGCACTTAACATCGTGCGCTTTGTACAATTTGCGTTCGATCACAAAGTTGTCAGAGATTGGGCCACGCTGATGGTTGTGCTTGACAATTCCAGGTTTGTAGATCAATTCACGAACTGATTTAAGATTTGGATAACCCCATGTGATATAGGATTCGGCAATGCGTAGCATATTAACGGTTAAATTTGATGAACAAACCGTGGTTAATGTGGCGAAAACAGAACAAACTGTCGCACTTTTGGTGCAACTTTGTTAATACCGCGGATACAGATCACAAAAGCCAATTTGCCTTCCGCAGGCACGTAGAATGAGCCGCGTTTCTTTGCCAGGCGGCGCAACTTATTCTCACGGCGTCCATCACGGAGATATTTTGCTTGATATTTCTTAGATGCAACAAGTTTTCACGTTTGCGGAGTGCAATCACAGCAGAGCGCTTTAGTTTACGCTTGATCAGGGTAGCACGTTTGCTGACCTGCTTCTTGCTGAACTTCAGCTACGACTCGGGGACAGCAGGCAGCCTCCTGGAAGGTTGTTTGTCCTTTGCTTCAGGCTTCCTACCGGCCGTGGTGGCAGTCATTTTAACTTGTAACTTAGCACGTTGAGGCGAAAAAAAGTTCGCCAAATGTTTGGAACACATCTTAACTAACGCCACTCGATTAACAACATTTCTATGAAACACAATTTCATTTAATTACTTTTTTAATACATAGATATGCTGCAACCAGGCACTTACTTTCCCAAATTCTATCTTGCTTATCGGCATAATTTTCCAAATGTGCCTGCGCTGCTACTTCGTACTAATCACTTCATTTTCCAACTGCGCCTTCTTTTTTGCCTCAACCTATCTTAAAAAGACATAAAATTTACATTAAACAATAGAAATCGAAAAAATTAGCAAACAAAATACTCACTTCGTTTTGTTTTGTTGTCAAATTTCTGAGAAATGTGAATTCACCACGATGCAATACAGAAAGAAGAAGGACCAGGGATGTAATTTTAAGTAAACCTATTATTCAGTGGCAATGCGCAGAGCGTCCCGAGTGGCAAAATTAATTTGCATCAAATATAACATTAAACGGTGGTTCTAATCCATTTTTCATATTATTAATCAGAGTATATACATTATATGGTATTTCTTTCAAACATTAATGCACTATACGCATATTTTTTTTAATATTTCTTAAGTTTCTTGCGTTGGTGCTGAAAAGCAACCATGCGTGTAAGAAATTGTATGCTACCTAAAATTTCACCTCTGGAAACTTTATCTCCATAAAGGACTTCACCACAGTTTTTTTACTGGATATACTGAGATTATTAACATCTTACAAGTGAAGTTTTTATAGAAAAGCACATGGGGCTGCCTTGTGTGTGAAAAGTCACACATGAGGAGAGACAACGTAAGTTTTTTTGAGGGGGAGATGAAGGGTAATACTTTTATTACAAATATACAACACCGATTTGAAATCGTACTCTCTGAGGAAGAGAAAATAATGTGTCGAAACGCGTAGGAATCAGAAAAGAGAAACCAACGTTTTTGCTTTAAAATCAACGGCCGAAAAACTCCAAATATACAACTCTAAAAATAATTTTAATTTTTTGAGTCTCTATAGAGGAATCTGTACTTTGCCCCCTGTGCGACACATCTTAACCGTCTCCAATCGGGACTAAAATTTATATGTGATATCCTCGAGTACGGTAGTATCGATTTTGAGTATTAGATACAAAAAATAATAATTTTAATTTTCTGAGTCACCATTGAGGGATCTGAACTTTGCCCCCTGTGCGACACGCCTTAACTCTCCGTCAGACACATGTTTCGATTGGCACATTCGGTACGCATGAGTCTGGCTGGACCCACATGCAAATTGTATGCATTTATATAGAAATTATGTGCAACATTTGATCATTTAAACTTATTTATTTTATTTAATTTTTTGGGCTTTCGTTTGCGACAATATATATACATATATTATATTTTATTTTTTAAATACATTTGATTGAAATATTGATAAAAGTGTTAAATCTACTTTATTGTGCCTGTGGAATACAACAAATGCAAAGGTAGTCGATTTTTGAATGTTGCTGACATACCGGCTCTGCACATCTCGAGCAAAAGAAGCGTGTCTTTTCATCTGATTGTGCACAAAGTCGACAATATTTCTTAGTGGCGAATGTATCTGCCCCGCTCTTTGAAGGTATAACGGTAGGTATCTGAAAAAGGAAGGAACAAAAGGAAACCAAAAGAATTTAAGTTAATAAAGATTATTATAGAAAAGTTTGCGAAAGAGAAAATATTTGTTTTTGTACTCACATTTATTTGTTTCCCGAAGAATGCCTCTATAGCCGTGCGCGTGCTAAATTGTTTTGAGATATGGACGTTGTTCATTCTTTCCTCAACGTTCGATAAAACCAATGAATTAGCTAATGTCCATAGGAAATTGCGTCTAGCATCATTTCTTGTAGTATTTTCAACTTCTTTGAAAATGCAGTAAGATGCCAGCCCCATAACATCCAACATATTACAAAAAAAGGCAAAAGTCCAGCGTTTTGTTGAACGTTTCGTAGTAAAATGTGTAACCATTTGGTCCATACAATCGACACCAACTTTATTTTTATTGTAAAACAATATTGCTTCAGGTTTCTTTGCTTCACCAAAACACTCTTTTGTGTAGTGTACAGTGGAAATCAAATTTACGACCTTGTTTTTTTT
>NW_023458570.1:5069649-5079888 GCF_013731165.1 Rhagoletis pomonella | reverse complement strand
GTCTTTCCAAAATTGGTATTGCATTCGTTGGCACTATTCGGGCTAATCAGAGATGTATTCCGAACGAATTAAAAAAAAAATCCTGCTCGTCCTGTTCTTTCATCATGTTTTGGATTACACGATAATTTGATATCAATTTGCAGTTATGTTCCGAAAAAAAACAAGGTCGTAAATCTGATTTCCACTGTACACTACACAAAAGAGTGTTTTGTGAAGCAAAGAAACCTGAAGCAATATTGTTTTACAATAAAAATAAAGTTGGTGTCGATTGTATGGACCAAATGGTTACACATCTTACTACGAAACGTTCAGCAAAACACTGGACTTTTGCCTTTTTATACCCGAGCGCACTTGTGCACAAGGGTATATTAATTTTGTTCTCATAACGGTTGTTTGTAACAGCCAAAACGAATCGAGATAGATATAGACAAATGTATACATAAATGCTCAGAATGAATAGAGAAATCGATTAAGCCATGTCTGTCTGTCCGTCCGTCTGTCCGTCCGTCCGTGTACACGATAACTCGAGCAAAAATTGAGATATCTCAACGATGTATGTAGGTTTCTGCTAATCCAAGGTAGTTTGGTATTGAAAATTGGCGAAATCGGGCTGTAACCACGCCCACTTCCCATATAACGGTAATTTCCAGAAATACGAAAACTGCGATATTTTAGTAACTACTGAAGATAATGCACTCAAAATTGATATTTGCAATAATTTTCAGACGAAAAATAAGAATATTATACATTTTTGGAAAATGGGCGTAGCCACGCCCACTTATGGTTACATGTGTATATCTTGGTAACCGCTACACCAATTTCTTCCAAACTTGGCACAGTTGTTGGCCTTGGTACAGCATACTAAATGGCCGAAAATTAAAAAAAATCGGACAACAACCACGCCCACATCCCATATAACGGTAAATTCCAGAAATACGAAAACTGCGATATTTTAGTAACTTCTGAAGATAATTCACTCAAAATTGATATTTACAATAATTTTCAGACGAAAAATAAGAACATTATAAATTTTTTGAAAATGGGCGTAGCCACGCCCACTTATGGTTACATGTGTATATATTGGTAACCGCTGCACCAATTTCTTCCAAACTTGGCACAGTTGTTGGCCTTGGTACAGCATACTAAATGGCCGAAAATTAAAAAAAATCGGACAACAACCACGCCCACATCCCATATAACGGTAATTTAGAGAAATACAAAATCTTCGATAAATCAGTAAATATTAAAGCTAATTTATTCAAAATTGACGCTTACAACAACTCTTTACCAAGAAATACGTTTATGGTAAAATTTTGGAAAATGGGCGTGGCACCGCCCACTTATGATCACATATATGTATATCGGTAACCGTTCTACCAATTTGTACCAAACTCGGAATGGCTATTGTGCTTGCCACATAAAAGCAAAATGTTGAAAATTATTGAAATCGGACTAAAATTACGGCCGCTTTTCATATAACGGTAAATTTCAGAAATGCTTGAAACTGCAATATTTCGAAATTTAAGGACGCTAATTTACTCAAAATTGATACACCCCGGCTTACCACCTAGCGGTAGGAAAGGTGAAAAAACATACATTTAATACTTGCGCCGGGTATTTAATATTGGGCTCCACCCGAACTTAGACTTTCTTACTTGTTTTGTAATATGTTGGATGTTATTAGGCTGGCATCTTACTGCATTTTCAAAGAAGTTGAAAATACTACAAGGAATGATGCTAGACACAATTTCCTATGGACATTAGCTAATTCATTGTTTTATGGAACGTTGAGGAAAGAATGAACAACGTCCATATCTCAAAACAATTTAGCACGCGCGCGGCTATAGAGGCATTCTTCCGGAAACAAATAAATGTGAGTACAAAAACAAATATTTTCTCTTTCGCAAACTTTTCTATAATAATCTTTATTAACTTAAATTCTTTTGGTTTCGTTTTGTTCCTTTCTTTTTCAGATACCTACCGTTATACCTTCAAAGAGCGGGGCAGATACATTCGCCACTAAGAAATATTGTCGACTTTGTGCATAATCAGATGAAAAGACACGGAGAAATACTCGCTTCTTTTGCTCGAGATGTGCAGAGCCGGTATGTCAGCAACATTCAAAAATCGACTACCTTTGCTTCTGTTGTATTCCACAGGCACAATAAAGTAGGTTTAACACTTTTATCAATATTTCAATCAAATGTATTTAAAGAATAAAATATAATATATGTATATATATTGTCGCAAAAGAAAGCCCAAAAAATTAAATAAATACAATAAATAAGTTTAAGTGCAAAACTGCGTATGTGAGGTGGCATAAATTATTTTCTAGAGAGTGAAAACACTCATATTTCAAAATGGTTCTCTTTTTTATAAAGCAATAGCACTTCTGGCTAGTATATTTCAGGACGAATGGATAAGGATTGAGCCAAGAGCTTGTGTGGCCAAATAAAATTTTTGGCAGCCAATGTCAGTTACACGGTTTTGCAGAATGACGATACCCGGTTTTGTACTTTAAACGACGATGTGTAACATAAAAAGCAAATCACGAAAATTTCGTTGAGAATTACAGTGCACACTTTCTTCTTTTGTGTCTAGTAGCTTTTTTAAGATTAGTCCAAAAAAATCATAATAAAGAAAGAAACCAAAGTAGGTATTTAAAGCACAGAAAAAAAATTTGTTAAAAAGACTATGTTCTCTTTGACTTACGTCAAAGATCAAGTAGAAGGTGGAACTTCTATGACTGCCCATTGATAGCGCGGTTATATAGCTTAAGAAATAATATGTTTGAAGACATTTTTATCAAAGTTGATAAATATGACATTTGACCAGATTTGTTACCATAGACAAAAATATCGGCTACAATTTGTAATTTTGCTTGCGATATATACGTTTTATCGGTGCACTTGCACAAGGAGGCCCCGTGCGCGCATATGGTTACCTCCGATAGCCGAACCTGGCGAAGAGTTGCTGCGGTGTATAAAGCTGCATAATAAAAACACACCAGCAATAGACGAGTGGGAGCTCATCAAAGTTGAAGAGCCTAGAAAGCCCACAAACAAGCCAATTCTCCTAGCGATTTCCTCCGAATCCTTGGAGGCCCTAGCAGAGGCCGACTATAAGATTCGGTTCGGCATTAGGAAAGCTAAAGTAAGAATATTCCTTGGTGAAGTCAGCCCAGTAGAAGAGGACCCGGGTGTCGACGGTGCAGGCGAACTCCTTATGGGAGTGAAACTGAGCGATGATCCGGCCCAGTAAGATAGTTCAAATAAATCTACAGCACTCGATTGCAGATAGTATAGTCCTACTTCTCAGCGAGGAGGACATCGACATTAGCCTTATACAGGACCCCTGGGTCAGGAACGACGTAGTAATGGGCCTTAATATCAGCAATTACAATCTCTTCTACAAGAGCGAGGTTGGTAAACCACGGGCATATATTCTTATCAAGAAGGGTATAAATGCATTCCTTTGCTCTAATTTCAGCACAGCAGACACCACAGTAGCAAAGGTGGAGACGGCAGGACAACAGGACGTTTTGTCAAGGGATGTGATGCAAATGCCAGGCATCCAGTTTGGGGCAGCACAATAGAAAACGAGCGAGGTAAGTCGCTTCTACACTATTTACTAAACACTAGTTTGGTATTTGCAATAGTGGTAACCGACCAACCTTTATCTTCCCAAGTTCTGACCGGTTTCGTGGGTGGGAGGAGGTGTTGGACTTAACGTTGCTGTCTGAGAACGATGGCGTTACCGTTGAGCACTGGAGAGTTTCCGACAGGCCATCAATGTCTGATCACTGCTGGATACTCTTTAATCTACGCGGAATATCCTACACCCCCTCTAAATACAGGAACCCACGTAGAACCAATTGGGAGTAATACAATAGAGTTTTGCCGCGAAAACTATCTAAATCTAATCTGGCAGAAAATATCACCTCAATAGATGAGATAGAACGAAGTGTAAGCAACTAAGAGAGATGAAGCCTATGAAATATCAACCCCACTGAGTGTCATGAAAAAGAAATCCCCGCCATGGTGGAATGGGGAGCTTAGAACTCTTAGAAATAGTGTTAGAAAACTTTTTAACGAGTGCTTTAGGTCCAAGAATTGGGTGCCCTACAAAAGTGCGTTAAAATCATATAAAAAGGAGTTACGGATAGCAAAGGCCAAGTCCTGGCAAACCTACTGTTCCTCGATAGAAAATGTAAGAGACTCAGCTAGGCTAAGTAAGATCCTCTCAAAGGAGCACACTAACCTAACATTTATTAAGAATATAAATGATGTATGGACAAACTCCACGGATGAGTCTTTAGAAACACTAGTTCAATTCTATTTTCCAGGCTGTGAACAGAATGCAGCAGCTTCGGATGGAAAAGAACCCACATACATACATACCAAATAGAGAACTTGAAACAATAATAAGCACAGAAAAGATCATCTATTCAATAAATAGTTTCTATTCTTTAAATCTCCAGGCCCAGATGGTATAATACCGGCCATGTTACAGAATGTAAAGTAGCACATAGAACCGCTACTTGGAACCCTCTATAGAGCTTGCATTAGTATGAACTATGCCCCCCAGAGCTGGAGACGTGTAAAAGTAGTGTTCATCCCAAAGCCCGTTAGGAAGAACCACGAAACAGCGAAAGAATTCAGACCTCTAAGCCTAACTTCCTTTGTTCTTAAAATAAGATCGTTCTTGGGGGAAGAATCCCTATCAACAGCACAACATGCTTATATCAAAGGAAAATCGACGGAGTCAGCTTTGCATGAAGTGGTGGGCTCATAGAAAAATCACTGCGCTTCAAGGAATACACTTTAGCCGCTTTCCTTGATATTGAGGGCGCCTTCAACAACATTGAAGTTGATACCATCATCCAATCACTCATGGGGGTTGGTGTTGACGGCGGTGTGGTTGGCTGGGTACGCTCCATGCTGGAAAGCAGAATTATTCAGACGAAAAGCGGAGATAGTCTAATGACTAGATATGTATGCACGTAGACGTACTCCCCAGGTTGGTATACTCTCCCCACTATTGTGGGTTGTAGAACTAAACAGCATAATGCTAGAACTCAACAGAGGTGGAGTTAAAGTAGTGGCGTATGCTGACGATTAGTGATAGAAGTCACAGGACCTTTTCTATCTACTGTAAGTGAAATTCTAGGAAAAGCGCTGGGTAGACTACATGCGTGGGCTAAAGGCAGTGGCCTTAACGTAAATCCAAAAAAAACTGAGTTGTTAATGTTTACTAATAAGAATAAGATACCCCAATTTAGACTTCCATCCATAAGCGGGAAGGCAATCCCCATATCGTCTAAAGCAAAATATCTGGGAGTTCTAGATACCAAAGTAAACTGGAAACTTAACGTTGAGAAACGTAAAGAGAGGGCCTGCATCGCTTATTATACTTGTAAACGGATCTTCAATAGAAACTGAGGTTTAAAACCGAAACTTGTGATGTGGATATACACCGCTATCATAAGGCCGATCCTAACCTACGGCGCCCTAGTATGGTGGCCAGCCTTAGACACACAATGCAATGTCAGCAAACTTAATAGCTTCAGAAGCACTGAATATAATCCTCAATATGATGCCCATTGATCTATGCCTAAAGGAAGCCGCGACGTACTCAGCATTAAGACTGGGCTGTGGGGATCGAGAACCTTTGGATATAGCTCAATCTTAGGCCTTACTTCGATAGGAAATAAAACCACGGACTATATGGTATAAACCCTCGATTTTGGCTTGAATGTACAGGTGCGGTTTCCATCTAGAAGGGAATGGAGAAGGGGCCAAGCTGCCGATAGTGAAGCTATCTGTATCTACACGGACGGGTCCAAGATGGACTGCGGTGTAGGGACAGGGGTATATTCCAAGGAGCTTGGTGTCAATCGGTCCCTCCGGCTGGAAAACCAAGCTAGCATATTTCAGGCTGTAGTTCTGGGCATTTTTGAAACCTGTAGAATACTAAGGAATAGCACTACCAGGAAAGAAAGAACGGTTATTTACTCAGATAGCCAGGCAGCACTCCTGGCTATATCATCCACTGTAACTAAGTCCAAGCTAGTCAAGGAATGCAAGATGGAGTTACGCTCGGCGTCTCAGTCAATGTTCATCTCTCTTGTCTGGGTTCCCGGCCATAGGAACATAGAAGGCAGCGAGAGAGCAGACGAACTGGCCAAGGCGGGAGCTTGTTTGGATGAATCTGTAGGGGTAATACGGGGTTATCTCCTCAGACAAATACAAACAGAAATCCACTCTTACCTTCTGAAACTGGTCAGAGATTCAGATTTGCAAGATAGCACGAGAGCTTTGGCCCGACTTTAGCAGGAAAAGAACAGCAGAACTGCTAATAAGGTCAAGGGTAGAAGTATTTAGAATTGTATCGACTATCACCGGTCATTGGCCGCTAGGGAAACATTCTTGTATAATAGGTCTCCCATATAACAGAATATGCTACAGCTGCGGCTTGGATGGCAGCGAAGAAACAGTATTTCACTTCCTGTGCGAATGCCCAGGTCTGGCTTACTTAAGACATAAATATTTAGGGAAACACATAGTGGAGCAGTTAACGGATTTATCTAGTGCTACAATAGGCGACTTATACAAATTCATAAGCGGTTCTAAATGGTTTGACTAAACTGCTGGAATGTTCTGACAGGTAGGCTACGGTAGAATAAAATATCATTGTCCACGAGAAGTGCACCAAAATGGCGCTTTTATGCGCTGATTGATTCCTGAGCGATAGCTCAGGTAGCACTACAACCAACCAACCAACAAACAGCTGATTCCGTACGGAAGGTGCGACCAGTATAGGGCTGACTATAATGTGAATAAGCTTCCGTAACTGACTGTCAGAAAATGAACGAAAAGTCTGTCAAATGCATAAGCAACGTAGTGTAGACTTTTAAGTGGCTATATTTTACTAACATGTGTTCAGTGTTGCTAAATTTTTTTATTTTTTACCCAAAATCACCAGAAAAATTTACCAAGTTCAACAAAAAATTACCAAAATTATTTTAAACTAAACTTAAATTTCGGAGCACTCTAAAATCCACATTTGTCCAATTATGACCAAATAACGTAGATAAAAAGAAGGGACAACGCGAAAGTGAGTAACAGGGGCATGCCTTCTCTTTTCATCCAATTAAAAAACGTACTAGAGCAAAAGAGAAATTCTTTTTTCATTCAATTAAAAAACGTACTTCAGCAAAAGAGAAAGCACGCCCCTGTTACTCTCTTTCGCTACGATTATAACGAGTTGTCCCTTCGTGTTATCTACTTTTTTTGTTATGAACAACATACACACATTCATATTTATGTCAACAAGTGGCCGAAAATATCTCTAAAATTCAATGCTTGAAAGCAATCCTGAAAGCTTTCGACTCAGACATAGACAAAGGGAAGTCCCCTACTGAATGCCGTAGCCTTTTGAACGTACATACATATTTACATAGAATTATACTCATTTGTTTGGCGGGTTACGCCGGAATATTGATAGCAATTGAAAAGTTAACGAACTGTCAAGGAAAGGTAGGACCATCCACAACCTTCTGGAAAAGGACTCGGTAGATATAACAATAGCCACTATCAAGCAGTTTGTTGTAGATTACACAATTATAGGAACCTAGGAACGCAGAAAAACTGTTCGCCTTGCGAAACTTTCAGGATTACCTGGTATTTCTGTAAAAGGAAACGCTTACGGCCCACTTCCTAATGTGGAACCAGAACTTGTTTTGACCTATGTTACATGTAGGACTGAATCGAAAAAGTTACCAAGTTGAAAAATAAGTTACCAAATTACGAAAAATGATAAACAAAGAAAAAAATTACCAATTACGGTAAAAAAATTACCAAAATTGCAAGGCGGCAACACTGCATGTGTTACATATGTACATACATACATACGAGTACAAACAGCTGATTCCGTACGGAAGGTGCGACCAGTATCGCTCTTTCCTTAAGCAAATGACGAAACTTGACGAAACTTGGTGTTAAGTACATTATAGTTTCAGAATAGTATTTATATGTATTCGGAGGTTTGCATACGCTTGCATATCCATATTATAGTCAGCCCATAACCATAGCTACGTTGTGTACACACCGCAATCAAACTGTATACATACATTGCAACCATACATTTGTGAAGTCAGCCTCTTTTTTAAGACAATTGTCAATTCTGACAACTATCTTGAAACCCCTTTACTGTCGAGGAGGTCGTAATGTTATGCTCTTCGCCTTTTGGCAATACATAACTTAAAAAAATTTAATTTAATTAAAAAATATGTATACATATTTTTCTTAAAAAAAAAAAAAAAAACTAATAAATGAAATAAAAGCAAAGCAAATTTAGTTAAAATATTTTTAAAAATTAAATTAATTTAAAAAATATTTTTTTTCTTTTTGAAGCAATTAAATCTAAGAATGAAATTATAAATAATTTATCCAAAAAGAAGAAAATAGTTGCTAAATAAGATTTAATAGCCCCGGTGATAGAAAAGTTTGTACAATCGTACCTTTATTTAGTTTGAAAGTATATTCGGTACAAACACACCGTTTTAGGTACATTTGGAAGTTTTCAAATAACTTTTTAGGAAATCAGTTCTATTACCACAATTTTATCATTTCGGATTCTTGTTTGTCCAGACATAGATTACTTAAATAGAATATGCAAAACTATTCTAGACATCAATCTCGAAGGTAGATTTCATAGTAAAGAACATAGAACTAGTCTCGACATCTATCTCGCCGGAAGTAGTTAAATATTTAACAACCGCATCATTATTACTGCGCATAAAATATGCACCACGCCCATTATCCAGAAAATTATAATAATCTAAGTTTATACTAAGTGGATATTGCAATCATCGATTTTAAGTGATTTGGCTTCAGTAGGTGCTTATTTATCGCAGTTTTCGTGTTTCTGTAAATTACCGTTATATGGTAGGTGGGCGTAGTTATTTCCCGATTTCAAATATTTTCAACAGATTTCTTAACTAGACCCTAGGTAATGCTCCTACCGAGTTTGGTAAGGATTGGCGAAGCGGCTACTGAGATACAGCATTTCATCATAAGGAAGGCGGGGTCACGCCCATTTTCAAAAAATGCATAACAACATTACTATAAAAATTCTACTCCACATAAAAATTTTTAACAATATGGATCCAATATTTACTGAAATATCGTATTTCTTGCATTTTTCGAAAATACGTTATATGGGCAGTGGGCGTGGTTGCAGTCCGATCTCGCTTATTTTAAATACCAACCGCTCGGGTATAAAAAACAGACATCTTAGATTGTACCAATAAAGGAAAAAGTGTAAAGCTCATACAGCTCATCGTTAAATCGTCTGCGGTATTCGCCAACGCGCAAAGGTCCGTACATCTTTCGCAAAATTTTTTTCTCGAAAACTCCAAGAGCCGCTTCATCAGACGTTTTCATTGTCCATGCCTCCGCGCCATACACCAACACAGGCATGATGAGTGACTTATAGAGTGTGATTTTTGTACGTCGAGAGAGGACTTTACTCCTGAATTGCCTACTCAGTCCAAAGAAGCACTTGTTGGCAAGGGTTGTTCTGCGTTGGATTTCCATGCTGACATTATCATCGGTGTTAATGCTGGTTCCCAAATAAACGAAGTCGTCTACTTTTTCAAACTTGTAGCTGACAACAGTGACGTGGGTGCTAAGACGCGTACGCTCCGACTGTTTCTGTGATGACAGAAGATACTTCAAAACTGTATACTCAAACATATTCTAAAAAAAAAATAAAAAATTTGTAAATTTGTAATGTATTCATTTTACTGAACTTCGGTATAAAAACTAATTTTACTGGAATCCAGAGGTGCTTTTGATTGCCTAAATATTTTAAATGTTTATTTAAATAAAAAGAAACAAGTAATTTTTAAGCAAAAAACAAAACAGAATTCAACTCTCATATAAAAATTTTAAACAATCGTTAATTCCTTCATGATCCAATGATCGGATTTAAAATTATAAAGAATTATAGAAATCGGTTAATGTGGTCCAAAGTTATGCGGTAACATACATACATAACAAAAAAAAAAATGGAATCGATACCCTTTTTGTGAAGTCGGTTAAAAATCGACAGGTATGTAATTACGCACTATGATTGTTCACAAAAAATTAAATCAACACCATTTCTGATCAATGGCAAAAGTTAAATGAAAAAAATCAAAAAGACTGGTTGCAAAAAAAATATAAAAAAAAAAAA